>NW_026727816.1:0-34633 GCF_029784015.1 Lycium ferocissimum | reverse complement strand
GAAGGGGGGGACCCCAATTTGTGCCTATTCGTGGGAATGAGGATGAGGGCATGATATTAGAGGACCCCCCGAGGGTTTTGGGGTGGCCCCACGACCAGTTTTCCCAGGGTTCCCGGAGTCATCGTCGGGCCCCCATCTCTTGGGGTTCCAGGGGTTAGGGGCCCCGGTTTCCCGGCCCTCCTTCAAAGTCACTTCCCCTCTACCATTTCCCTGGGTATAATGATTCCATTTAAAACGAACTTCCGACTCATATGAAAAAGGGGAGGGAAAGGATGCATCCCAACCTATTGGGGAGTTGGAGAAAGTTATAGCACGGGGTTGGAAGGAGAGGGAGTCCCTTCCCCAACTCCCAAACACTCGAAATTTTTTGGTTTTGAGGGGTGAATCCGGAGTTGGAAAAGGTATGCTTGGGGACCGAACATAGTGAAAAAAAGGAATCATAAAGGACGACATCCCCGTTGGGTGGAGGGGGAATGTTTGAAATCCCTTTGCTTTTTGGGTTCTTGGCACCCTTTGGTGGTGGTGTCTAGGGAGGAGCCCTCGGCCCAAGATAGAGGCAAAAGGCCGAGATCAGAGGAAGATGATGAAGCGATTGACATAGTGGAGTTAGAAAAGGTACGGTACTGACATGCCACAAAATCTTTGGTTGATTTCCACTACACGGGGTATGACTCAATCCCAAGCTACTACTAAAAAATGTCACTATTCTCACATTTAAGACCCATTTCTATCTCCTTTACAATCCCCGAGTCTTTCAACATCTCAATACCTTAAACAACATGGAACTACCGCAAAACTTACCTTAGATGGTGTAGGAATGAACCTTGAGTGGAAATACTTCACTTGAACAAAACCCCTAGTTCACCTCCAATGGAATCTTTTGTAGTCCTCTAACCCTTGGAAGCTTTCTAACACATAAACACTTGATTCTAGTTTTTTGATCTTTGTGTTCTCTTGGACTTGAGTGGAATGTGCTTAGAAGAGGGTTTTGAGCTCTCTCAATACTTGTAGAAGATGAAAAATGAAGTAAAAAAAAAACCCAAGGCATCTATTTATACAAAAAAACTAAAAATCGGCCCGTCGGGTACTGTCACGGACACTTATACGGTCTATACAATATTGTACGGCCCGTATAAGTGGCCGTGGTCCCACCTCACGAAAAATCATCTCCTGTTGGGAGTTATACGGACCGTATAGAGTTATACGGACTAGTATGGGTGGTCGTATAACTCCACGTCCCACGAAATGGTTTTCCGTCGCTTCGTTCGATCTCAAATCCTTATGGAACCTTAACACTTGTTTAGTACCTCGTTAACAATCTAGGGACGTTATAACTCTTCTCTAAAACATCATTAAGTAATCATTAATTCGGTCCTCGTAAATCCCTTTCGATACATAACATATACCTTGCCTTTTTATAAAACGTTTCTTCTGCTTACCTCGAATGTCTTTGAAATCTCAATTAGGGTCATCAAATGTTATTTATTACTTACAGAAATATTGTATACCTCGTGCCCTTCGTTAGTCTATTCACTGTGCATTAACGGAAAATTTTTTGAGGTGTAACATTCTCCCCCCCTTAAGAACATTCGTCCTCAAATGTTAAGTCCTCGGGAATTCTATAAAAATTTCGCCAAAGTTTCTCCTGTAATATGGCACTACCCGTGCGCCCACCATGACCCATAATGACAATGCCTCACGGGGCCACAACATAATAGCAATAGATTTTGGCCACACACGACCTAAATGCATAAAGGAAAAGCATACATACCTCATGATCTTGATGTCTCATCCTGGATCTCTTCAGGGGGTTGAAATAAGTGCGGGTACTTGCATTTCATAATTTCTTCCACTTCCCATGTCATTTCTTCTCGGTTATTGTTTCTCATAAAACCTTAAGCGAGGCCACTTCTTTGTTTCTAAGCCTCCGTACTTGCCTATCTAATACGGTAATGGGTACCTCTTCATAAGTCAACTTTGCAATCCTTGAACATCATTTACTGGCACGATCCTAGTAGGATCTCCAACACGTTACGAAGCATCGAGACATGAAAAACTGGGTGAACTGACTCCAAATTAGGAGGTAGATCTAATTCGTAAGCCACTTTGCCTACTTTGCGCACAATCTCATAAGCCCCGATATCTGCAGGGACTAAGCTTCCCCTTTTTGCCAAATCTCATAACGCCGCTTCATTGGCGACACCTTTAGGAATATCAGGTCTTTAACTTAGAACTCTAAGTCCTTTCGTGATTATCTGCATAGGACTTTTGAGCGACTTTGAGGCGCTAATAGCCGACCTTATATGAGCTTAACTTTTCTAGCAACTGCTTGGACCAAGTACGCCCTATCACTTTAGTCTCTCCTACTTCAAACCACCTAATTGGAGATCTACACTTTCGCCCATATAAAGCCTCGTACGATGCCATTTGGATGCTAGAATGATAACTATTATTGTAAGAAAATTCAATAAGGGGTAAGTGGTCATCCCAATTTCCTTCGAAATCCAACATACATGCCCGTAACATATCCTCGAAATCTGAATGGCATGTTCGGCTTGTCCATCGATGCAACGGATGAAATGCCGTGCTAAGGCTCACATGATTCCCAAAGCCTCTTGGAAGGATTTCCAAAAATTATTTGTAAACTAAGTTCCTCTATCGGGGAGATAATGATCTTTGGAACACGCCCAGTCGCACTATCTCTATAACATAAAGCTTTGCATAATCATACACATACATATGTAGTTCGGTAATAAATGAGGCGACTTCGTGAGTCTATCCACAATCACCTATATAGAGTCATACTTACGTCGAGAACGGGGTAAGCCTGTAATGAAGTCCATGTTAACTACTTCCCACTTCCAAGTTAGAATTTCTATAGCTTGCAATAATCCGCCCGGCTTTTGGTGTTTGATTTTCACTTGTTGACAGTTGGGACATTGAGCTACGAATTCCGGTATATCCATCTGTCACGACCCAACCGGAGAGCCGCGACTGACACCCGGTGCTAACCCACCCGGGCACCTCTTATCATACTTTCACATTTTCATCTAGGTGAGCCACATAGCTAAATCATACTTTCCATTCATTATCCATACTAATTCCATTGGGCAACAACACATATATATATCATCATTAGCAACTATGCCCATATCAATGTACATAAGACGACAAGGCTAGCAAAATGATATCCAAAATATAGGCCGACAAGGCCAAATACATCTAACCATATACACATGTCTACGAGCCTCTAAGGAGAGTATGTCATATCATATAGGCGGGACAGGACTCCGCCATGCCTATAAATATGTACACAAAAGAATAAATACCAAAATCTTGTAGCTCGAATGAAATTAAGCTCCGCTATGTAGTCCTCGAGTAATAACGCTATGGATCGAAGCACAATGTCTCCTGGCCACCTGCGGGCATGACGCAGCGTCCACAAACAAAGGACGTCAGTACGAAGAATGTACTCAGTATGTAAAGCATGATCAACATTATTATGAAAGCATAATAAGCAACATAAGGAATAGCATAAGATGGGAGGTAGTAGATCCAACATCATAAACACTTACTTGCTTTTCATAGGAACATTCCATTTCTATTGCGTATCCGTGTACATATATCCATATTCTTATCCGTATTCGTATCCGTACTCATTTACATTTCGTATCCATTTTCGTATTCGTAGTCGTATTTCCATTCATACTCGTATTCATTTACATATTCATATTCATAGCATATACATATCATATACATAGCATTTACATATCATACCCAACCATGAAGGTTCGGTGTTTCACATACACAGCCTACCCAGGCTCGAGGGTACATGTCCCACATACTGGCCCTACCAAGGTTCGGGGTTATACACATTACCCAAGCTTGTAGTGGTGCGACCGCAATATATATATGTATATACATTTATTCTACCCGGCCATATAGGCTCGGGGTTTCATAATATCCATACATAGGCACATATACATAAAAGCCCATAAGCATCTTTAGCATCATTACTATCGTCGTTCATTACAACTATCCCTAGGGGATTACTCATCATATAAGGAATTTAGTACAATCATAACACATTGAGAATCATGAGCTTTGTAGCTTTTAAAGATAGGATCATTTGGAGGACATCATAGGCTCATAGAAGAATAGATATTTGCCAAGGAACCATGCCTTATGAAAGAAGGGTTAGCCTTACATACCTTTCCGTTCAACTATTCTACCACTTGCACGTTCTCCTTCAATGCTCACGTTTCTACCTTTATTAGAGTTATGCTAACATTAGAAAATCGATAGCTAGCATACATGACTAAAGCTAGAGAAAGTTGGACAGCATCTCCTTTATTTATACGACTTCCTCCATATCATATATCAACTCCTAAATATCAATAATAACATTCACAACATCATAACAATAATCATTATTCACCTACATTATCCTTACTTCTAAATTCACCTCCAATCATCCATATCCATGGTCATAGCACACTATTACATTCATTCATATACAATGTCTATCCCATGTTCTTAACATCATTTATAACATAACCATAATCACAACACATCAAGAATCATGACTCAATCCAAGCTTTTACTCAAAATGACACTATTCCCACATTCATGACCTATTTTCTATATTCCTCTACAATCCAAGTGTTTCAACTTCTCAATACCTTAAACAATATGAAAATACCATAAAACCTACCTTAGATGGTTTAGGAATGACCCTTGGGTGGAAACACATCACTTGAGCAAAACCCTAGTTCCACCTCCACTTGGATTTCTTGTCTTGGATAAACTTTAATGGGTTTCTTGCACTTGATTCACTTGCTTTGGTGAAGTTGATCACTCATATCTCTTGAATTATTATGGGCGAAGTTTTCTTGAGAGTTTTAGAGAGAAGGGGTGTGAAGAGGAAATAAAATGAAATGAACTTGGTCCCTTATTAATAATGCTCAAATCTGTCCCGCTCCAGATCTACGGACCAACATACGGTCCATATAAATTATACTGACCGCATGTACGCCGTAGATTTAGTCGATAGGCTCTTAATGCTAATCTAGGCTGATTATCACGGCCAAACATAGGAGCCGATGAAATTTATCTTTGCCCGATATGTTGGGCCGTATAATGCCCAGTTCTTCCGAACTCATTCTTGTTCACTCGTTTGATCTCCAATCCTTATGGAACCTTCTTAACACTTGTTTATCACCTCATTACCAATCTAAGGGATGTTGTAACTCTTCTCCATAGCATCATTAAACCATCATTAACTTGTTACTCGCAAATCCTTTCCGATACATATCGTATGCCTTGCCTTCTCTTACCTCGAACGTCTTTGAAATCTCAATTAGGGTAATCAAATGTCATTCCTTACTTATTCAAACATCGTATACTTTGTTCCCTTCTTTAGTCTATTCACTGTGCATTAACGGAAAAATTTCTGTGGTGTAAGTTATCAATCCTCAAGGAGCCATCTTTCTTTCGGACAAACAATGCGGGTGCTCCCCACGGGGATGAACTAGGCCTAATAAAGCCTTTCTTAAGCAAGTTTTTAAATTGCTCCTTCAACTCTTTCAACTCTGTGGGAGCCATTCTATAAGGTGGAATAGATATAGGCTTGGTGTCTGGCAACACATCAATAGCAAAATCAATCTCCCGCTCGGGAGGAAGGCCACGACGGGCCACGACGGGCACCCGGTGCTAACCCACCCGGGCACCTGTTATCATACTTTCACATTTTCATCTAGGTGAGCCACATAGCTAAATCATACTTTCCATTCATTATCCATACTAATTCCATTGGGCAACAATACATAGATATCATCATTAGCAACTATGCCCATATCAATGTACATAAGCCGATAAGGCTAACAGAATGATATCCAAAATATAGGCCGACAAGGCCAAATACATCTAACCATATACACGTGTCTACAAGCCTCTGGGAGAGTATGTCATATCATATAGGCGGGACGAGGACCCCGCCGTGCCCATAAATATGTACAAAAGAATAAATACCAAAAGTTGTAGCTCGAATGAAATGGAGCTCCGCTATGTAGTCCCGAGTAATAACGCTATGGATCAAGTCTGTCTCCCTTTGCCACTGCCCGGGCATGACGCAACGTCCACAAACAAAGGACGTCGGTATGAAGAATGTACTGAGTATGTAAAGTATGATCAACATCATTATGAAAGCATAATAAGAAACATAAGGAATAGCATAAGATGGGAAGTAGTAGATCCAACGTTATAAACACTTACTTGCTTTTCATAGGGACATTCCATTTCTATTGCGTATCCGTGTACATACATCCATATCCGTATCTGTATTCATATCCGTACTCAATTACATTTCGTATCCATTTTCGTATTCGTAGTCATATTTCCATTCATACTCATATTCATATCATATACATATCATTACTTATCAAATACATTGCATATACATAGCATACCCAACCATGAAGGTTCGGTGTTTCACATACCTGGCCCTACCAAGGCTCGGGGTCATACATACTAGCCCTACCAAGCCTCGGGTTATCCGTACCCAACTGCGGTGATGGGGCGTAATATATATATATATATATATATATATACACACACATAGGCTCTATTCTACCCGGCCATATAAGGCACATATACATAGTATCCATACATCTTTAGCATCATTACTATCGTCGTTCATTACATCTATCCCTGAGGATTACTCATCATATAAGGAACTTAGTACAATCGTAACATATCGAGAATCATGAGCTTAGTAGCTTTAAAAGATAGAATCATTTGGAGGACATCATGGGCTCATGGAAGAATAGATATTTGGCCAAGGAACCATGCCTTATGAAAGAAGGGTTAGCCTTACATACCTTTCCGTTCAACTATTCTATCACTTGCACGTTCTCCTTCAATGCTCACGTTTCTACCTTCATTAGAGTTATACTATCATTAGAAAATCGATAGCTTAGCATACATGACTAAAGCTAGAGAAAATTGGACAACATCTCCTTTATTTATCCGACTTCCTCCATATCATATATCAACTCCCAAACATCAACAATAACATTCTCAACATCATAACAATACTCTTTATTCACATACATTAGCTTTACTTCTCAATTCACTTCCAATAATCCATATTCATGGTCATAACACACGATTACGTTTATTCATACACAATGTCTACCCCATGTTCTTAACATCATTTATAACATAACCATAATCACGACATACCAAGAATCATGAATCAATCCAAGCTATTTGTCAAAAATGACACTATTCCCACATTCATGACCCACTTTCTATATCCTTCTACAATCCAAGTGTTTCAACTCTCAATACCTTAAAAAATCATGGAAATACCATAAAACTTACCTTATATGGTGTAGGAATGACCCTTGGGTGCAAACACTTCACTTGAGCAAAACCCTAGTTTCTCCTTCACTTGGATTCTTGTCTTGGATGAACTTTAATGAGTTTCTTACACTTGATTCACTTGGTTTGATGAAGTTGAACACTAATATCTCTTGAATTCTTGTGGGAGAAATGTGGAGAGATGTTCTGCTTAGAAGGGTGTGAAAGGAAAATGAAATGAAATGAAACTTGGTCCCTTATTAATAACACAAATCTGTCCCAACCAGTTTCTACGGACCAACATACGGTCCGTATAAATTATACTGACCGTATGTCTAGCCGTAGATTTGGTCTAGAGAGGGGCGCTATTCTGGGCTTCCAAGTTGGAATTTCCATAGCTTGCAACAATTCGCCCGGCTTTTGGTGCTCGATTTTCACTTGTTGACAATTGGGACATTGAGCTACAAATTTCACTATATCTTTCTTCATCCCATTCCACCAATAAATAGACTTAAGAACATGATACATTTTCGTTGCTCCGGGGTGGACAGAATAACGGGAACAATGGGCTTCTCTCAATATTTGGTGGCATAAACTTGCCACATCAGGAACACATAACCTACCTCGGCATCGGAGAACTCCATCTCCTGCAATCTCAAATGATGACTTCTCCTTCTGAGGGAGTGCATCTCTGTAATGCATTAGCATGGGATCTTCGTATTGTCGCTCTTTCACTTCCACTACTAGCGACGAGACTGCTGAATTCTGAATGGTAGTTCCCCTGCTACCTGAGTCCACTACTCGAACTCCTAGGCTAGCTAACTCCTGGAGCTCACGATCCATTTCTCTTTTCTCTGGTCGTACATCACACAAACTTCCCATGGATCTACGGCTAAGAGCATCAACCACAACATTTGCCTTTCCGGGTGATATAGGATATCAACATCGTAATCTTTTAGCAATTCCAACCATCGTCATTGCCGCAAGTTCAACTCTTTTTTGCTTGAAGATATACCGAAGGCTCTTATGATCTCGTAAATATCCACATGGACACCATATAAATAATGTCTCCACATCTTTAATGCATGAATCACCGTGCCCAATTCTAGATCATGGGTTGGATAATTTTTCTCATGTTTTCAGAATCGCCTTGAACCATACGCAATCACCTTACCATGTTGCATCAATACACAGCCTAGCCCAATGCCTGAAGCATCGCAATAAACAACATAACCTTCAAATCCCTCTCGAAGTGTCGGGATCAAAAGTGTAAGTCAATCTATCTTTTAGCTCTTGGAAACTACGTTCACAAGCATCGTCCATTGAAACTTTGCCGATTTCCGGGCCGGCTTTGGAGTGGTGCGTAAATAGAAGAAAACCTTCAACAAATCTCCGTAATAACCCTCGTTAAGCCCGAAAAGTCGCGAACCTCCATAGGGAGTTGTGAGCCTTGGCCAAGTCTTCACGGCCTCAATCTTTTGGTTATCTACCCAAATACCATCAGCTGAAACAATGTGCCCCAAAAATGTCATTGAGTTCAACCAAAACTCACACTTAGAAAATTTGGAGAATAACTCTTGAGTTTGAAGAACTCTAAGGACGGTACGCAAATGATCCGCATGTTCTGCCTCAGATCTAGAATACACCAAGATATCGTCGATGAATAGAATCACAAATAAATCCAGGAAGGGTCTGAACACATCGTTCATCAAATCCATAAACACTGCCGGTGCGTTAGTTAGCTCGAATGACATTACCCGAAACTCAAAAAGGCCATATCTTGTTCTGAAGGCTGTCTTAGGGATATCTTTGTCCCTAACTCTCATTTGATGAAACTCGGATCTCAAATCTATCTTTGAAAACCATTTGGCACCTTGTAATTGATCAAATAAGTCATCAATCCTCGGAAAAGGATATTTATTCTTAATCGTCACCTTATTCGCCTGTCGATAGTCGATGCACATTCGCAAGGAGCGCCTTTCTTTCGACAAACAATACGGTGTTCTCCCCGGGATGAACTAGGCCTAATAAAGCCTTTCTCAAGCAAGTCTTTCAATTGCTCTTTTAACTCTTTCAACTCTACGGGAGCCATTCTATAAGGAGGAATAGATATAGGCTTGTCCGGCAACACATCAGCAAAATCAATCTCCCGCTCGGGAGGGAGGCTCAGAAGCTCTTTAGGAATACATCCGAAAACTCGTTCACTTGAACCGACAAGAGTCGGCGATTTAGCTTCTACATCTTGTACCCGAACTAGATGATAAACGCAACCCTTTGAGATCATTTTCCTTGCCATGAGATAGAAAAATAAACCTACCTTTTGATGATACGCCCTTTCCATTCTAAAACCGGTTCTCTAAATTGGAAACGAAGCATATTTATTCTTAATCAACATTGGCATAGCAAGAAGCCAACCAATCCATGCCCATAATAACATCAAAATCCACCATTTTTAACTCAGGTAAGTCAATCATAGTATGATGGTCACAAATCACAACTACACAATTTCTATATACTCGGCTAGCTATTACCGATTCACCAACGGGTATAGACACCTCAAAAGGTTTGATAGACTCCAGCTTGACTCTAAACCGACCCGCAATATACGGAGTAACATATGACAATGTGGAGCCCGAATCTATCAAAGCATATACATCATGAGAAAATACCGATAATATACCTGTGACAACATCAGGAGAAGACTCAAGATCTTGGCGTCTAGCCAAAGCATAAATACGGTGCTGAGGACCGCTGAATTCCTCTTCTACCATGGCCGACTAGTGCACGTGAACCCGGCCCCATAGGCGTATGATGATGAAGATCCGGCTACCGACCCCGAACCTACCTCTACCACTAACTGAGGGGCAATCACGCATAATATGTCCTGGTCGACCACATGAATAGCAAACCTCTGAACCTAATCCAAGACTGGCTCCAATGTAACTTCTCACACTGGGAACATCATGGTACGGGTGGCCTCGCCTGACCCAAATCACCCCTGAACTGAGATCCTGAAAAGCTCTGACTCGGCTCGGGATGAGTAGATCTGTCAAATCTCTGGCCTGAAAACCGTGGAGGCGCACTAGTTATAGAATGGCCTGAATGTCTTGAAAACTGCTGTCTGTGCCCGCCTCTATGCTCACTCATCGGACCCGAAGATCTAGCCCTCTTGTTATACCCTCTATCATGCTCACATTCACTTCTTTGTTGTTGTAGGCTTTCTTCTAAATTTTGAGTACGGGTGTCACGACAGGCCGTGACTAGCGCCCGATACGTACCAAAGTTCCAAAAATAGTAACCGATATTTAATAAAATTTGGGCGCAGTTTCCATTTTTCCGACTAACCAAAATTTACTCTCGCACGCAAAATACCAACAAAGGCCACACGGGGCCGATATATCCCTATACATATATACGTGCGAGCCGGCAGCCATATCACATATACATATACCGTACGTACATAGCCATACCCACGTACATATCCACGTACCTCTAAATGTAATAAAATCATATGACGGGACGGTCGTACCCCGAATAATAACGTACATATACACAAGAAAATATATACCAAAATATATAAGCTCAATCAACAGCGATCCCTAAAAGTCGAATAGGTGTCCTAAGCGGGTGGATCACTGCGAGCGTTCAACGCAATCGAAGACAAAAAAATTTTAACATGTACCGAGTATGTAAAAGCAGAATACAAAATCATAAGTCAAAACAAGATGCGTAAATTAAGTACAATGTGCAAATGTCAAAATACTTATATAAAAAGAACATAAAACATGCATAGGCTCTGAACGATGGTCGCCCGCCGACAATGGCGCCATACCACATCATACTCCGTAAGGTTTCAGATCTCCGACACCCGACGATCATATCATATCACAAAGCGTACCCCCCCGTAACACCAAATATACACGCACCGAATCCAAAACACATCATACTCCGGAAAATATCAAAACGCGCACGAACATAACCGGCCCGGAACCGTGAACGAGGTACCAAACATGCGCACGAGCGGAGTCGTGAGTAATCAAATGCATAAAAACATAATCATAATTTATGAATTAAATGATAAATCCATATATAAAGTCAAGGCAAAAATAGTGGTAAAATTTTCCGAAATCACTACGGTGGCCTAAAAGGGTCAGGCCCCACGGACGGAAGTGCCGACCCATCCGAGCCCGAGAAATTAGGGGAATGTTATGCCCTATGAACTTACATATTATGTTTTGGGGCGTTTCGAGGTCGCATGAAAAAGTTACGACGTTTGAAGTTCGGACCCTTTGTAGTCGGGATTTTCATAAGTCCTTTTTGAAAAGTCTCTTATTTAAAAGTTTAAGAACATCGCATTTAGCACATTAAAGAGTAGGTCTTTAGGATTGAATAATTACATATCAAAGCTTGGATTTAAGAATGGAATAAACCCCGAGGCTCAAGTCATAACCTACTTATACTAAGACATGCCAAGAAAGAAAGCGACGCCTACATACCTTAGTCAACCGCAATGCAATCCTAGCCTCAATCCTCGGCAATTCCAAGATCTACATAACGCAATTTCATTAACATTAGCCATACGCACTTAGGCATTCCCAAGCGAACGTTAAATTCTATAGAAATTTCGATTTCCCCTATAAATACATCAACCCCGAGATTTCAACTCGGCGAATTCCAACAACAACCAAACCAATAACTAACTATAACATCAATAATCAATTCAAATACATTCTAGACAATTCATACAATTTTCCAACCAATTTACATAATATCCCAACTTGCTCAAAATTGTCTCCAAACCCGATAACGACACTAAATACGTTCTTTTCTTCCAAATTCATAATTCACAACATCAATCTACACACTAACAACACAACATTCATAAACACAAAAATTACATAACATTCTCATAAATTCTCAAATCATCCCATAACCATCATAACATCATTTTAGGTAATCAAACTTGCATTATGCCTTATAAAATCCATAACGACGACAACGAAACACTAACGACGATTGTTCAATCACCGTTACAAAAGGCCATTCGCCAACACCCTTTTTGCACACCAAGGAAGATTTCATTCTCTTCTTCACTCCACAACAATCAAAACATGCTAAGTATCATTAATACATGGTTTATACACATCATATACACACACGGTTACAACCACTATACACGGCCAACTTCCACCTCAACCCTAACATGAATTCCTTCCTCTTAGCATACAACAACACACATACACCATCTAAAACACAAGAAAACAAGATTAAAACTAACCTTTCTCCTTCAAACTTGACGTTGGTCGGAGGAAACTAGCGGATATTTCTCCGAAACAACAACACCACGTTGTTTAGCACCCTTAACTTAGCAACTTTGCTTGAGGGAATTATTTTTCGGAAGATTCTTGGTCCTAATTTTTCCTTCAAGTGGCCGAATAGGTCTTTTTTTTTTTTTCTTCAATTTTCTTGTTTCTTGATTTCTCTAGAATATGTTAAGCCTTGGTCTTATAATATAATTAGCATGTGATACATATGGCCTTGGCTCACTAAAGAGTGGCCGGCCACCTTGCAAAAAAATGGACAAAAATTTTGACTTGTCAACTTTTCCCAAAATAGCCTACTTACTAAAAATGGCAATTTCTCCAATTATTTCCCTAGCATTCCCAAGACATTAAAATCATACACAATTAAGCCCTTAAAGCAAACTTCTTTGTTGTCATGCCCCTAGTTGCTCATAATTCACACAAGTTGTCCCGTTGTTCAAAATGCGGGATATAACAATGGGCTTGGATGCGTGAAATATCCATGTTGTCCTGAAGGGACGCAGTCAAGCACCTATCCATCAAATGTGGCCCTAGGCCTTTCACAAATCGGTGCACTCGGTCACCCATATCCGCTACCATGGTCGAAGCATACCTAGCCAAAGAATTGAAGCGGAGACTATACTCTAGAGCACTCATACTTCCTTGCCTCAAATTCAAGAACTTATCGGCTCTAGCTCACCGAACTTCTGGAGGCAAATAATGTCGGACGAAAGCATTTAAAAATTCTTACCATACCGGGGGAGGTGCATTAGCTCCCCGTGAAGCCATCCAAACCGTGTACCAATGAACCGCAACATCCCTCAGTCTATAGGATGCTAACTCCACCGATTCGGTGTCCGAAGCATGTATCAACCGAAGCGTCCTCAACATACCATCGATAAAGTTCTGAGGGTCCTCATCCGGCTTTGATCCAAATAATTCCGGAGGGTTCAAGCTAATAAAATCACGGGCCCTTGCACTAACAGCCCTATCACCTTGCCCTGTACTTTGCCGCTGAGTCTGGGCGGCAACCAATTGAGTAAGCAAATGAATGGCCTCTTTCACATCTTGGCCCTATCCGGTGAGGAGCCGAGGTGCCGAGCCGGGCCGAGGCTCCCTCACGCTCCTCAGAAATAGGCAATGAATGGGAGGACTGAGGTAGAGCCGCACTCTGGGACTCACTTTCTTCTACAACTGTTGGCGGTGCTCTTTCAGCCAGCTTTTATGTCACTGTCTTGCCCTTTTGGGCTACCGTAGCCTTTCTCTTTACAGGCATCTCTGAAATACATAACACACGGTTAAGGAGAAGGAAGTTCTTATACCATAGCTCTATTGCACGATCTTATGAAGAAAGAAGGTCACTCATTCCTAAAATGCCCGCAGCCTCATGTTTATAAGTGTGGCGCGCAACACACCCATAACCAAGACTCTACTGGACACGGCTCGTAGACACACCCTAGGACAGAACTGCTCTGATACCACTTTTGTCATGACCCAACCGGAGGGCCGCGACGGGCACCCGGTGCTAACCCACCCGGGCACCTCTTAACATACTTTCACATTACATCTAGGTGAGCCACATAGCTACATCATACTTTTCATCCATCAATCACACTAATCCCATTGGGTAACAATACATTAATATCATCATTAGCAACTACTCCCATATCAATGTACATAAGCCGACGAGGCTAACAAAATGATATCCAAAATATAGGCCTACAAGGCCAAACACATCTAACCATATACACATGTCTACGAGCCTCTAAGGAGAGTACATCATATCATATAGGCGGGACAGGACCCCGTC
Organism: Lycium ferocissimum; assembly: GCF_029784015.1. Classification (NCBI taxonomy): domain Eukaryota; kingdom Viridiplantae; phylum Streptophyta; class Magnoliopsida; order Solanales; family Solanaceae; genus Lycium; species Lycium ferocissimum. The sequence continues at coordinate 20,158 of NW_026727816.1, read as the reverse complement.
GTGCCCATAAATATGTACACAAAAGAATCAATACCAAAAGCTGTAGCTCCGAATGAAATGGAGCTCCGCTATGTAGTCCCTGAGTAATGAAGCTATGGATCAAGTCTGTCTCCCTGGCCGCCTGCGGGCATGACGCAGCGTCTACAAACAAAAGGACGTCAGTACGAAGAATGTATTGAGTATATAAAGCATGATCAACATCAATATGAAAGCATAATAGACAACATATGAAATAGCATAGCATGGGAGATAGTAGTATCATCGTCATAACACTTACTTACCTTTCATAGGGACACTCCATTTCTATTGCGTATCCATGTACATACCTCTATATCCGTATCCGTATTCGTATCCGTACTCATTTACATTTCGTATCCATTTTCGTATTCGTAGTCATATTTCCATTCATACTCATATTCATATCATATACATATCATATACTTATCAAATACATTGTATATACATAGCATACCCAACCATGAAGGTTCGGTGTTTCATATACCTGGCCCTACTAAGGCTCGTGGTCATACATATCCGGCCCTACCAAGGCTCGTGGTTATCCATACCCAACGTTAGTTGCGCGCGTAATATATATATATATATATATATATATATATATATATATATATCTATTCTACCCGCCATATAAGCTCGGGTTTCATAGTAGCCATACATAGGCACATATACATAAAAGCTCATAGGCATATTTTGCATCATTACTATCGTCGTTCATTACATCTATCCCTAGAGGATTACTCATCATATAAGGAACTTAGTACAATCGTAACATATCGAGAATCATGAGCTTAGTAGCTTTAAAAGATAGAACCATTTGGAGGACATCGTGGGCTCATGGAAGAATAGATATTTGGCCAAGGAACCATGCCTTATGAAAGAAGGGTTAGCCTTACATACCTTTCCGTTCAACTATTCTATCACTTTCACATTCTCCTTCAATGCTCACATTTCTACCTTCATTAGAGTTATACTATCATTAGAAAATCGATAGCTTAGCATACATGACTAAAGCTAGATAAAATTGGACAGCATCTCCTTTATTTATAAGACTTCCTCCATATCATATATCAACTCCCAAACATCAACAATAACATTCTCAACATCATAACAATACTCTTTATTCACATACATTAGCCTTACTTCTCAATTCACTTTCAATAATCCATATTCATGGTCATAACACACGATTACGTTTATTCATACACCATGTCTTCCCCATGTTCTTAACATTATTTATAACATAACCATAATCACGACCCATCAAGAATCATGAATCAATCCAAGCTATTTCTCAAAAATGACACTATTCCCACATTCATGACCCACTTTCTATATCCTTCTACAATCCAAGTGTTTCAACTCTCAATACCTTAAAAAATCATGGAAATACCATAAAACATACCTTAGATGGTGTAGGAATGACCCTTGGATGCAAACACTTCACTTGAGCAAAACCCTAGTTTCTCCTTCACTTAGATTCTTGTCTTGGATGAACTTTAATGAGTTTCTTATACTTGATTCACTTGGTTTGATGACGTTAAACACTAATATCTCTTTAATTCTTGTAGGAGAAAGGTGGAGAGATGTTCTAGAGAGAAGGGGTGTGAAAGGAAAATGAAATGAAATGAAACTTGGTCCATTATTAATAACACAAATCTGTCCCGACCATTTTCCACGGACCAACATACAGTCCGTATAAATTATACTGACCGTATGTCTGGCCGTAGATTTGGTCCAGAGAGGGGTGCTATTCTGGGCTGATTATACGATTGAACATACGGCCCGTATGTTTTATACGGCCAGTATGTTTGGCCGTATAATGCCCAGTTTTCCGAAGTTCGTTCTCGTCGACTCGTTTGATCTCCAATCCTTATGGAACCTTCTTGACACTTGTTTTCACATCATTATCAATCTAAGGGACGTTATAACTCTTCTCCAAAGCATCATTAAATCATCATTAACTTATTACTCGTAAATCCTTTCCGATACAAATCGCATGCCTTGCCTTCTCTTGGCAAACTTTCTCGTCTAACCTCGAATGTCTTTTGAAATCTTACTTAGGGTCATCAAATGTCATTCCTTACTTATTGAAATACCGTACACTTCGTTCTCTTCGTTAGTCTATTCACTGTGAATCAACAAAAAAAATTTCGAGGTGTAACATCACCATTGTCACGACCCAACGAGAGGGCCATGACAGGTACCCGGTACTAGCTACCGAGCACCCCTTATCATATTGTCTATCACTGAACCTGTGCAATCATAATTCCCAACATACTTGCGATGAAATGGTCACTAAATATCTTCACAAAATATGCATATGTACATAAGCTCTCGAGGTGTCAAAAGTGATATACAAAAATATATACTAAGGTGATCATGCGACATCTATTACCCACACATATATATCTACGAGCCTCTAACTAGAATACTGAACATTAGGACGGGACAGGACCCCATCGTGCCCTAAAATATTTACCCAAAAGAATGTACCGATATGCGGCAACTCCGGAGTAGTGGAGTGCTTCTGCAAAGCTGCTGACAAAGCTCCTAGGGATCTGTACCACCTCCCCATCTACCTGTGGGTATGAACACAGCATCCGCAGGAAGGGACGTAAGTACGAGTAATGTACCGAGTATATAAGGCATGAACGATAATATAATAAGGGATATAAGTATGAATAATAACAGAATGGAAATATAGAGCATATCGTAAATAAAAGAGTAACCTGTACATGTGAGTGCCTCTTAGGGCGGATGCCATGCATGCTTAGATTTTTTTTTAAAAAACATTTCTTGTTCATATATTCAGAAAATATGCCGAGGAACGTCGGCCCGATCCATTTAACCACATGTGTCCCGCGTCCGGGCATCCCGCGTCCGGAATGATAAGTTACACCAACTGACGGTGGTCATCTATAGCGCCACTCCCTTTTTCCCCATATTCCCCATATACATATACATATATCATATAAGCGAGATGCAGAGAGACCAAGGAAAGTTATGTCTCTATCGGAGCGACGTAAGGTCGGTAACCTCCGATTATATTATGGAATAATCATGGTCGCTTTATCTCACCTCAAGGAACAATTATTATAAGGTGAGACTATCAATGAAGAATAACATCAAGAGAAAACATAGAATAGGATCATAAATCTCATAAGGCATTAATTCATATACTTTGAAATCTTTAAAATAGTCATCATCCATGAATAAAATTGAGAAATCAAGAAATAGCTCAACATTCTTATATCGTCATTGAAATCGTAAACTTGGAACCTTTAAACATGGAATCATCATCATCATCATCATAATCATCGTAGGAAAATATTCTCATCTTTGACATTATCATTATGATTGTGAAAACAGGTTCATCGTTGTTATAATAAGAGCTCATGGAGCCATAAATCTTTGATTTAGAAAATACAAACATTTTGGAAAACATTTATGAATTATTAGGAAAGGAATTATGCCTTGGAGTCATAAATATCTAACTTTTGAAAACAAGGAAGATATGGAAACATTTATGAAGTCATAACATCGGAATCATGCCTTTGAAAGAAAGGGACGAGCCTTAGCATACCTGCTCGACCTCCTATTGGCTACGTTTATCCGCCCGAGCTCGTAAATCTACATTCGAGAGAATTCACACTAATGTTAGTCTCTTTATCGCACACTTGTTCCAAGTTTTGAAATCAAACTATTTTATATTCTGCCAAAAATCGGGCAAAGATCTCCCCGTTTATATGCCTAGCCCGAATTCTCAATTCAACAACCAACCAACAACAACAATAACAATACCAACATCAATAACATCATTTCCAACACCAAGGTATTCCATAAAACAAAATTTACCACACGCCGTTTTCCAACTTCCATAACTAACCAACTTACTATACAATTATTTAACCATTCTATCTTCGCGAATAAACCGGTATTAACGTAATTAGAAGGAGATTCATACCTTATTCTCATTGAAATAGCAATATCTCCAATACCCACTTGAATCCACGCGAGAATCCACCACACAACAATACTAGAATCACGACCACGCGCTATCCGAACCTAAACTAATACTCCGTCGCTTAAAAATCACTCAATTTTATGATAATCTCGCCTCCCTCATCTGTTTTCTGGGTTTTTCTGGAAAAATCTGAGCAGAATCTGGTGAAAAAAGGGGTTTTTACCCTTTATATAGGGGTCAAATTCGGGGGGTCACTGTAGCATTTTACTGTAGCACGCGTTTCTGCTTTGTCAGCTGAACTTGTAACGTCCATAATTCTCTACTCCAATGTCCTATCGATGAGAGGTTTATTGCGTTGGAAACTAGACTCGACGAACTTCATTTTAGGCTTTTGAAACACCTAAAAACTCCTAATATACCCCTCCAAAGTTAACTGAAAATCAGCCAACTTTTTTTTTTACCAAATTTTTCGACAAATTTATTTTCTTCAATTTGCTTGGTCCCGGAACCTTTAGGAATTTGCTTGACTCTTGTTAAGAGTATTCATTAACCTTGTAAGGGTTCCATGACCTCTCCGAGCTTACTTTAGTTTACTTACGACGCAAACGACGCGAGAATTTTTTGAGGTGCAACAACCATGGCCTTCAACATGTGTTCAATTAGAGGGATTTGAACTCCAGGTAGTGCATATGGATGGAGTTTCCCAAGGACTATGATTTGATTATTTTGTATCATCCCGACAAGGCCAATGTAGTAGCAGATGCCTTGAGCCGAAAGGTTGTGAATATGGGTAGTTTAGCCTAATTAGTATGTGAGGAGAGGCCTTTCGCTATAGATGTTCAGGCTTTAGCAAATGGGTTGGTGAGATTTGATATTTCAAATTCAGGCAGAGTTTTAGCTTTTGTTAAGGCGTCGCTTCTGGATTAGATTTGGGCAAAGTAGTTTGAGGATGCTGAGTTGTGCAAGATTTGTGATAAATTGTTGAGTGGAGAGGCCAAGGAGGCCATTCTTGATAGTGAGGGGGTTTTGAGGATAAAGGGTCGTGTTTGTGTCCCTCAAGTTGGTGGCTTGATCAAGTTGATTTTAGAAGAGGCTCATAGTTCTAGATATTCTATTCATCCTGGTGCTACCAAGATGTATCGTAATTTAGGACAGCACTATTTATGGGGCAGGATGAAGCGTGATATGGTTGAGTTCATTTCTTAGTGTTTGAATTGTCAGCAGGTTAAGTATGAGCACCAGAGACCAGGGGGTACGCTTCAGAGAATGCCCATTCCTGAGTGGAAGTGGGAGAGGATAGCCATGGATTTTTTTGTTGGTCTTCCGAAGACCTTTGGAAAGTTTGATTCGATTTGGGTTATTGTTAATAGGTTGACTAAGTCTTTACATTTAATTCCAGTCCAGATCATCTACACTGCAGAGATGTTGGATAAGATCTATATCTATGAGGTTGTTTCATTACATGGAGTGCCCATTTCCATTATCTCAGATAGAGGCATTCAGTTTACGTCTCATTTTTTGAGGACTTTACAGGACGAGTTAGGACTCAGTTGGATCTCAGTACAGTTTTTCACCCTCAGATAGATGCTCAGTCTGACAAGATGATTCAGGTTTTAGAGGATATGCTCTGAGCTTGTGTGATCGACTTTGGTGGTCATTGGGACCAATTCTTATCTTTGTCAGAGTTTGCGTACAACAACAGCTATCATTCGAGTATCGATATGGCTCCATTCGAGGTGTTATATGGGAGGAGATGACGATCTCCGATTGGCTGGTTTGATGCTTTTGAGGTGAAACCTTGGGTTACCGGTCTTTTGACGGAGTGATTGGATAAGTTCAAAGTGAATTAGGAGAAGCCTTTAGCGACTTAGAGTTAGCAAAAGGAGTCTGCGAACTGGAAGGTCCGAGATCCTGAGTTCATGGTTAGGGAACAGGTTCTGTTGAAGGTTTTGCCCATAAAGGGTGTGATGAGGTTTGGGAAAAAGGGCAAGCTTAGCCTTAGATTCATTGGTCTATTTGAGATCCTTTGTCGCGTGGGAGAGGTGTCTTATGAGTTGGCATTACATCCAGGTTTGTTAGGTGTTCACCCGGTGTTTCAATTGTCTATACTGAAGAAATATCATTCGAACGATTCATATATCATTTAGTGGGATTCGATTCTATTTGACCATAATTTTTCTTATGAGGAGAAGCCGATATCCATCTTGGATAGAGAAGTTTGAAAGTTGAGGTCAAAGGAAATAGCTTCGGTGAAGGTTCAGTTGAAGCACCGTCCAGTCAAAGAGGCTACTTGGGAGACCGAGTTTGTTATGCGTAGTAGATATCCCCAGCTTTTCACCTAGTCCCTTCCTTTGTTTCTTTTCTTGTCAGTTTGACGATGAACGGTCGTTTAATTGGTATCTGATGTGACGACCCGTTCAGTCGTATTGCTTATTTTGACCATTTTACCCTTGTTGACCCAATTCCTGAGGCTATCGGTTGATTCTAGCGAGAATTGAATGAATTACAACCTTTAAGTGAAAGGATTTGATCAATAGTTGGCTTTTGGATAAACGGATCTTTTTCAGAATTCAGTCGATTCCTTGAGGTCCGGAGGGTCGTTTATGACTTCGTAGGAGTGGTTAGTTTGGTTCCTGAGGCTTACGGGTGCATTTTGGGTGCTTGGTTAGAAACTTGGTTTTAGCGGTTTGGTGGTTGACCGAGTCAACGTGACCTCCGTTGAGAATTTCGATGTCATGGATGGATTCGTAGCATGTTTTGATTGTATCCGAGAAGTCTCAAATAGTTGTTGGGGTATTGAGTTGAGACTTGGTGAAACCAGAAAATTTCTGGTTCTGATGTCTCGCCCCAGCGGAGGCTGTTCGCCCCTGCAGATCCGCCCTAGCGGGCTTTGGTCCGCAAGAGCGGAACCATGACGTGTATAATGAATTCCGCCCCAGCGGATGGGAATCCGTTGAGTTGGGATTGCGAGAGCAAAAATGGTCCGCCCCAATGAGAATTGCTGAAATAGAACCCCTATTTTATTCCTAATTTCGAATCATTAGTTCCATTCACCAAAAACCTAAGTCTAAAGAGCATTGGGGGCGATTTTAAGAGAGCTTTTGGTGGAATCTTCTTGGGGTAAGTTCTTAAACCTTAATCTTGCATTTACCTTCCCTTTACTAGTATCCATAGTGGTAAATGGTTATTGAGGGTGGTGGGTTATGGAACCTAAGTCATTAATCATTAAACCCTCTAATCTAATTGGTTAATGATTCTCGAACATGTACTTGTTTTGAGTGCCTAATTATTTTCTATCGGTATATATGGATTGATCACAAGTCGAAATATGGTTAGAGCTCTTATGTGTCTTGAACTTATATTGAATGTGGTTAATATAAATTTTGTAACATTTTCTGATTTTTTTTTATTTTTATAATCATCAATTAAAAGGAGACATTTTCTCAATTTTTGTTATAGCTATTGCGGCTGCTTTTCTAAATACTGATTCTATCATCTATAATTGTGGATTATTAGATTCTAGGATTAAATCTCTCTTGGCTTCTAGAATCAATTCATGAATTTAGGGTTCTTATTGATTTGGGAGTTTTGGCTTAATTATTAAATTGAAGGACCAATTGTGGTTAGAGCTCCATGAAATTAAGTATAATGACTAATGAGACTATGGGTAGTGTAATTTCACCCTTAATTTCTGATTTTACCGTCGTGAGTCGATAAGGGTATTTTGGGTATATTGAAGTAATTCTCCACCCGTTTCTCTTTCCGATTAGTTGGCTTGTTGTGGTCATTTACTTACTTAGCATTGTTAATATTAGACTTTGATCATTATGAAGAACTTCAGAAGGGGAAGGCTCAGGTGCAATATTACGTGACTCCTGTTCGGCATTTGAGGTAGGTTATGACTTTCTTCTGTTAGACTTTGATTAGGGAAACTGTAACATCCTGTACTTCTATGTTAAGTGCGCGTCGTAAGTTAGTTTATGTAAGCTGGAAGGGATTAAGTCATTTATGAGGTTATAAAGGGTTTGTGTCGGTGCTATTGTAGGACCCCGTTTGTTTGACAATTGTAAATGAATTTGATAAGTATGATTGACAAAGTTACTACCATTACTACTTCTCGGATACGCTTTAAATTATATAGATGATAAAAGGAGGTTTATAAATGAGATTTTATTTATTATGAGAATAGAAAATATTTTCTCACAAGAAAAGTTATCTTTTCCTATTTTGAGAATTAGTAGTACAAAAAAATTGTACTTTTGATAGTAGGTTGGAAAAATTAGGATTTTAGAAATTAGTTAGTTAAGAAAATATTTTTTTTTATATATATTATATCAAAGTACTTTACATGGATAAGCTCAATGTGTACATCTGTTGTAATTAATACAAATGTGGCAAATGATTAGAGCTCCCACCGCCTCAATATGGCTAAGTGGGAGTCAAGTATAAATGGTTCATATTTTATCACTTTGGGGAATACATTTTGAAGGTCAAAAAAATGTGCAGCAACATTCCTTTTTAGGAAATTCATTTTTAAGAAGCCAAGTTGTTGCAACAATATTCTCTTTGGGGGGTAATTCTATTAGAAGGAGCAATTCTCTTTCTTTCTTTCTTTCTCCTTTATTTTGGTAAGCAACAAACACAGTTCATTAATTTTAAAGTTTTATTCTACTCAAATTCTTTTAAGTCCATCCAATATAAAATATAGCTTCCTTCCTCCTTCGATTTGATGATTATAACATCGGTTTCTTTCGGATCCTAGCAAGTCGGAGAATACTCGGTGGTGAAGTAAGGCGTCGGGAAGCTTTTATGAAGGCGATCCAAGTGCGATCCGTCGTCTACAATCTTTTATGAGTTCGTATAAGCATTTAGGGTATTTATTTGTTAAGAACTTACGGGACGGTGATCGGAAACCGTGAGTTCAAGATGTAGTAATCGCATATAAATAGGTTATGGGTTATTTTCTTATGATGTGGAGATCGGTGGGGGCTTCGTAGATCCTGTAGAGCTTGTTTGCGATTAAAAGGAAGTCGGGTGTGGAGTACACCATTGCATTATAGTTTTGGGAGCTCGTCGCTCTTTGATTGCTTTACGATAGTGTCGGTATAGTTGTAGTATGTTGTTGGGTTGTTGGCTATGTTGATATTAGTTGTCTTAAATAGGTTAAACATATATTTGAATGGTTGACTCATTGTGGTCATTCGAAGATCGAATCGAGGTATGTAATGGCTATCCTTCCTTCATTTGGTATGACTCATTAGAAAGTGTACTTGACGAGAGGAATCTTAAGAAGAGCAATTGCCGTTGGTATTCTATTCTTGTGTTTGGTGTCCTTACTACCTCAGCTTTTTCCATGTATAGTTGAGTCGAGAGTTTCGTGGATCATAAGTCAGTTCCAAAGTTTATTATCATTCAATTGATTTGTCACACGAATGTGTATCGTAAATAGTGGGTGCTCCAGCTTGTAAGAGGTCTTATCAATTGTGTCTCAAAGTCCCTGTTGCACACAGTAGTTGTTGGGGTGTAATAAGAGTAAAAAACTGTAAGACGTGATTTGTAATAACATGCTCTATCTATATATGCATTGGTCTTTGAGCTTGCCTAGTTGATTCCATTCCAAACAACTAGATGATATACTACTCGATATGATCTCATAGAGTATTTGAAAATTGTTAGTTGGTCTTAATCAGATAAAAGTCCCAAGAGGTAGGTGGTAGCAAGAGTCGGTTCATATACTTGTTGGTTGTTCAGTTATCTAAGCCTACCTCATTTACCTTTTTATTTGATTATATATGCGTTTGTCATGAACTCCGAAGGCACGTGAAATCTTCAGTTACATATCTTGTATGTATCGTATGTTGTCATGTTAGAAGAGACCTTTTGTTGAATAAGGTAATACGCAAAGAAACTAGTCGAGTTGAGAAGAATGGCTCGTTAGCCCTTGTGGCTTATTTGTTAGCCTTTAAGCCAATTTGCTAGCCTTCGGACTTCCTTGTCAGCCATCGAGGCTTATTTGGTGGCCACTAAGGCCTACTTGCTGGCCTTCATAGGCCCATTTGTTGCTCTACCAGAGCATATTTGCGAGATAGAGATTAGTTGTACTTGTAGGCGTAACTTAAACCCGTCATGACTTTTCACTCGGTACAGTTAGTCGGAATCTCAGTAGAATGCAGCTTACAGGAATGTGACAAGTCCCATTCACTTATGGTTACCTTTTTTCTTGGTTCTATTTGAGGTCTCAGTACTTATGGTTATGATTATCTGCCTTACATACTCGGTACATTATTTTGTACTGAAGCCCCTTTTGCCGAGGCTGCTGCAGGTCCAGGTTCGCAGGTGATAGTTGTTTGAGTAGACGCTTCAGTTGATCAGCAGAATTTTGGTGAGGTCCACTTCCTTCTGGAGTATCCGAGTCGATTCAATTGTGATTTAGTTGTACAGGATAGTTGGGTGCGGTATGCCTGTCCCGACAAAGATAAAGCTAGCTTGTTAATGCAGGTTTAAGTTATCCTAGAGGCTTAAGACACATTTGTGGTCAAGTTCCGTCCTGTACCTATTTTACTTTCAGTAATATAGATAGAGCATCATATAGTTCATGTTTATAGATTGCCAGACTTTACTATGTCACGTGCATACACTACAGGTTATAGTAGTTGCATGTAGAATATAGTCCACCACAGTCGAGACTGGGGCGTGCTAGAAACGTATATATGCGTAGAATTGACGAGAGAAAGCATGATTAGGTCTCCGAACATGATGTTGGGATGGATATAATCTTAGGTTGGTATGACTTCTGATTATGTGGGCTTGTCGACATTATTTTACATATTGTGACATGTGGTGTACTTGTTATTCTGATTTGGGTGATGTGAGGCGATAGATTCACTATGATGATTGAACTCTATGTTGTTTCTATTTTCCATGGTTGTTGAGGTTTATGCCATTCTTATTATGTCTTGTGGTGCTTTGGGATCTCCATAGCATACTCGTTGGCTTGCTTTCATTGCAATCTCATTGTTGCATTCATACATTCAAGCATGATGGAAATGTCGTAGAAAACAGTGTAATGAAAGAACTATGGAATAATTGATGGAAAAGGGCTTTGGAAACATATGATAGAAATTTAAATATGCAAGTCACCTCTTGGCTTTTTGCGGAATGGCTAGTTTTATTGAAGTCACCTCTGGGCTTTGTGTCGAGTGATTGGTACATAGACACCATGGGCCCCCCGGGTCATAATTGTCGAGATGTCTAGATTCCATCTGGAGCATGTGTGTACATGTTGTGTTATTGGCCAGTGCATTATATTGACATCCATTGCATTGCATATTTCATCATCTCATTTTTACTTCTATTGTGGTTTTACTTGTGTTGTGGCTATTCGGAGGAATAGTGAAAGACTTGGAAGACTTGTGTTTTGGTGATACACCAAAGGCTATGACTCGGTTATTGATCATTTGTGATGTGTGAGGATGTTTGTTCATGTCTGCTATCTTGTCTGATTCCGTGTTTTACATGTGTGAGCTAATCTTGGACGGACTATGATGCTTACCAGCACGTGTGTGTACTGATACTACCTTGCTTTTCCTTTTCCGAGTGCGTATTGTGAGACAGACCTTCATCGCGACCTCGTTTCTAGCCTCGAGGCTATTTGATCGAGATTCCAGGTAAGTCATCTTCCAAAACTTCTGACCACAGACTCTTATCTTCCATTGTCTACTACACTATCCATTAGACATTATTTATCTATGTTTTAGATAGATGTACTATTTCTAGACATGGTTTGAGTAGATGTTCTTGTGCTAGTGACTTCACGTCCTTGGGTTGTACTATGACTAGTATTTCCGCACTTATTATTATTTATGGCATTGACTTAGACTATCTATTATTGATCTTGTGATTTATGTTATTTTGGAAATTGAATAAGTAATTGATTAAGAGGATGGTTGGCCCTCCAGAGGGTTATTGTAGGTGACATCACAACTATGCTAGTTGGGTCGTGACAGGTTGTAACCAAAGGACGAGAATTGTACTTGTTGACATCAATAAAAATCTATTGAATACCCTACTAAATTGTGCCCAAATTTGTTCGGCATGAATGTTTTCTTGACTTAAAAGAGTAAATGCTCTTACCTGGGTGTATGTGATTGTTACACCCCGTACTTTTATACGTTAAGTTTCCTCATGAGTTCGTTGCTATAGATTCAGAGAGCGGAGTGACCTTTGAGGTCATATGGTATTAGACATGTCTATCTTGAGTGTATAAGAGTTTAATATCATGTTTAGTAGGTATGGGAAGGTTTCGGGATTAAGCGAATCGAAGAAATTAGGTTTGTTGAAACTTTAGGAAAATTTGGCAGAATTCTGGATAGGATTTTTTGTCCTACTTTTAGAGGTATATCTTCTAGCATATGAGGAGTTATGGGATACATAACCTATTCAAATTCAAGTTCAGAGAGTTTTCTTTCCAATGCAACTGACATATCACAAATCCAAGAAGTACGGTGCAAAATATAGCCTGTACAAAAAAATACGATTTCAAGTACGGACCGTATTTCCCTTGGTAAAAATGCAATTTTTTATACTGAGAATTGCGGCCAAGAAATACGGACCATATTTAAAAATACGATCCGTACTTTTTGGCCGTATTTTTAAATCGACATCAGTTGTTTTTTTTTATGTATTTCGTGTATCCCTTCATTTTAACTCATTTCTCCACTTCCCCTGATCTCCAACATTCTAGAAAACTCTTTCCATAATATCTAATCCATTCGTAACAAAAATCAAGGATGAAAAGAGAAGATTAAGTTGTTAAAGGTGCTAAAGTGATCATGGAAGCTTGTTTCTCCTCTAGGTGGTGGTTTTGGAGGATACTTCAAGGTGAAGCACTCTTGGTATTGATGTGTTCTTGAATTTTGAGGGGTACTATAGTGACTAAGGAGATTGCAATACTAGCCCGACAGTCACAATGTGGGATTTGTTGATGACTTGAGGTATGTTAAGGCTAACTTTCCTTCTTTTAGCATGATCCTTATAAACGAAACGTAAACGTAATGCTATTCCATAATGATCCTATTCTTAGAAGCTAGGGATGTCCATGTTTATTCAGGTTCTATAATCCTTCTTCAGATTTAGTATGATTCTTAGATTCACTTATTCATGAAAATGCTATCTCATAATGATGTTCGGAGGTGTAACGACCTTACGTCACTCCGACAGATCCAGGATGTACTCTTATCATTATCATTTGTGTATATATATATATATAGACACACACACACATACATGTACAGATCTATGACCCCTCAGGCTTTATATATTATGTATTATATATATGTATGGGGTATGGGCAAGGTGACGACGTTATATGCATACTACCACCTGATCAGTTGGTCACATGACGATTATGATGCCTACAGAGGCCGATGATGGTGTCACGACCCAACCCCGTGGGCCGCGACTGGTGTCCTATCTGGACACCCACACGTACCTACCTGTCAGACATCTGGCATACCAAATAGCTGAATTCCGTTCACACATACATAAATTCATACAGATATAAATTACTTCGTACGGAAATATATACACACATACTTAAACCTGTTCAGAAGCCGTTAGGGCTATCATAATAAACAGAAATACTCAGATCGCAGACTCGTACTCACTTACCCAAACAGTGATAACCCACAACCCACGAACATGTCTACAGGCCTCTAACATGCAGAACAAAATCAGAAGACGGGACAGGGCCCCGCCGTACCCAAATGACCATATATACAGAACATACAAAAGATATGTACCAAAAGTATCAGCTCCGGATCAAAGGGAGCCCTTCAAACAGCAGACTGATGTCCTACCCTGGCGGCGTATCACGCTGCGCGTCTGTACCTGCGGGCATGTAGCGTGTACCCCCGAAGAACAGGGGGTCGCACGAAAATGTACCGAGTAGGTAAAGCGGAAACAAAATATACATAATCATAATCGAGTGGGATATGTAAAATCATAATGAATGGACCCAAGTTCGTAGCGCAGTCATACTTTGCAGTGTACAGGTAATCGTAATATGTCGATTTAGGAATGTAGCGGACGAGTGTCAATACGGACAGGTACGTAATGTGTAGCCGTATTTTCGTACAGAACCTAACTCGAAGCATGACGGCGCAGCCGAATCCGAATCAGACTTACGGAAACGTGACGGACAGAATCAGAGTCCGAATCAGATTTCCAGAAGTATGACCGACAGAGTCATGATCCAAATCAGACATACATAATCAGAATATTTAATCATGCATGCGGAGTCATAAGCACATATAGACATACATATCATAATCGATCCCGGCCCTTTAATAACAAGGGACGCGGTAACGAACCGCCCTCGTAGTACGGACACGGGGACAGACAGAATCAGATCAAATGCCATCCTGGCCTCCATCCCCATAATATCACATAATCGCATCATAATCGCATCATAATCGATACGTACAGATCCCCGCCCGCACATCCGAGGGACGCGGTGAATAATGCGGTGGAAGTGCACGAATCACGGAACCCGGCCCGGCGCAGTGAAGGAAGCGCGAGGCATCCACGAACAGACAAATGAGAAACCATGTATGCATACGGAGACCGACATACGGACTTAATAAAACTGAAATAGTTCGGAGAATGTGCCAAATCGTAGCAATCGTATTATACCGCAACGAGTGTCCGTAATCGTCCTGGTATGTCGCCGATATCAAGAGTCGAAGATAATCATAATACGTATTAGGTTAGCGGACGGAAACATAATTAAGAAGTACCCATGAAGAACGAACAGTAAATAAATCGATTTGAGCCATACCGGGAGTATCGTATTTTGTGGGCCCACCTCGGACCCGATCACGATAGATATACATAAATAATAGATAATAATCCTAGGAGTCGTCCAATAATCATTATAGAGTGTTCCAACTCCATTTATGGAAGTTACATACTTATAGCTTGTTTCGTCGACCAAATTGGTAAGTCAATCTATCGAATGATTTTGGGCTATTTTCAATCTCAGATTGTGAAAGGCAGAAGCGCGTTCGAGGCTCGATTTCAAGCCTATTACATTCAGAACATGCCAAAGAAAGATAGGGAAGGCTTTACATACCTTGGTTGTTCCTTACGCTCCTCAAATCTCAATTCCTGTTTCGTCCAAAAACTGCAAATGGTCATCTTTACCAGTTACTATTCATGCAAGTTAACATTTCAACTTTGGTTAAGCATTTGGCTACCGAAATTTCGGCAGCACCTCCTCTATAAATATGACACCCCCGAGATTCAACTCCTACTAAAACCAACAACAACCCAACAACAACATCAATAATCACAATAAAACACAATACAACACAACTAACCCACTTTCCAACATAATACAATAACTTCCATTTCGACTTCACATGTCCAAATCAATACCATCATATTCACATTCACTACTAATCAAAATCATTACAATACCATACGGAAGCGTTTCATAATATTTCTACAATATATATACAAAGTATACAAAATATACAAACTTTCCAACATAAGGCCATAATTCTTCCAACACTTCCAAATCAATACAACTTACATCATTTTTCCTCCGTTTAGATTATAAGAATCATAACAATACATCCAACACATCAAACAAAACAATTCATCACTACCCCCAACTCTTCCATAGCCACGGCCAACATCCATATTTTCCAATTCAACCCAATTCATTCAACTTTCATTTCCAATATACATTTCACAACATCCATAACTAGAATACAACATAAAATTCAACATAACTTCCATGCACAACCATGCACACACACACACGGCCATATGTATATATACACACACACGGCTCACACTAACAATCACCCTTCCATGATTCTCATTCAATTTCACATATCATAGCATATATATATCCTTCTATAACATAATAAGACATGAAATTCTTACCTTTCCAATTTCTTCCACTTGCCAAAAGAAGCTCTTTCTTGCCAAGATAATTATACCAACTTGGAGAGCACCTTGAACTTAGTATGAATCCAAGAAGAACCAAGTTTTTGAACCAAGAACCAAGCTCTAAGAATTTTTCTTCTTTTTTTCTTTCTTTCTTTTTTTTCTCTAGGGCCGAATGGCCTCTCTCTCTCTTTTCTTGATTTCTTTTGATTTTTCTTGAAATTTCTAGAGAGGAGCATATATATATAGTTGCCCCTTTAATAATTCACATGCATGGCACATGGAAAAATTTCATTAACTTGGTGGGTTGGGCCTAGGTTGGCCGGCCACCCCTTCTCTTTGGGGCCTTGATTTTTTTTTTTTTTGAGCCCAATTAACTACAAATCTTGTTTTGTAATTTCCAAAACAATTTCCGAAATTCAATTTTGCCCTTGGCCTTCCTCCGGATTTCCACACTAATATTTTTCATAAGTAACAACATACACCTCATAAAACCAAAGCGGGGTCTTATTCTTATAAATCACAAGTATGTCCAAATTTCCCGAATGCGCAAAAACACGGGATATAACAGATGGGATGCCTACAGAGGCCTGACAGGCGTTATATACACATATATATATGTACAACCTCTTGCATACATGCACAGTATTTGTGCAAATCATTGGCCGAGTGAGGCAGTTCAGACATACAGGTTGCATTCATTTCATCCTATGTACTCTTTGTCTCTTTCATGTTACTTTCATGCCTTACATATTCAGTACTTTGTCTACTCTGGCGTCCCTTTTCTGAGGGCGCTGCGTTTCATGCCCGTAGGCTCAGGTAGACAGGTTGACGATCCGCCTCTGTAGGTTGATGTTCAGCTAATATTAGAGCACCCCTCTTGTTCTGGAGTTGCAGTCTAGTCTTTGTACGATATTTTTGATATGCATATGGGTATGGCAAGGCCCTGTCCCAACCTTGTTTTGTGATATACTCTAGTAGAGGCTTGTAGACAGTCATGGTATAGTTAGACGTTGTTTGGCCCCTTTGGCCTACATTTCTTATGCATAGTATTTCATGATGGCCTTGTCGCCTTATACAGTTTTTGTCCAGCATGGTTATATAGTATGTCTTTTTGTGCTCATCCCTTTGTCACCATATTTCTCATATGACTTAGCAGATTTCCATCGGTGAACCTCGACGTCCGCTCTTGTCCATGACCATGATATGAAAGTATGATTAGAGGTGATCGGCAGGTAGTGCCCGACATAGCCCTTCTGTTTGGGTCGTGACAAACTTGGTATCAGAGTAGTTGTGTCCTAGGGTTGTTTACAAGCCGTGTGTCACACCCTTAATCCGATAGGGTGTGATGGGCACCCGACCCTTACCTAGGGCCGAGCGAACCCACTGACTCCTCGTGACACTTACAAATCATACCGGGTTTGTCCCTTGTCGTACAATGACAGCATAACGAAAACCTTACCAAACATACTTTTGATCTTTCTGAGCTCAAATAAAATCTATAATCATAGAAACTGTAACATAATACATAACGATACACTGGCCTTTGGAGCCACTTATACAACCGACATACTGTACATATGACACCTGCTCAAAGTCTCTAACACAAAAACATGATACCATAACATAATATGCGACTCGGCAAAGACTCAGTGAGCAATGGAACTAATAATCCTTACTGGAACATCGCTCTACTAATATCTTGACCATCTGGGTGTACACGCGGCATGAAACGCAGCCCCCGAAGAAAGGGGGTCAGTACGGAAAATGTACTAAGTATGTAAAGCATGAAATGTAGTAAGCGGGATCATACTGAAATAAAGAGTACATGAAATCATAAGACTTGCCTTTGAAAACATATATCATGCATATCAATATCATAAAACTGTCATGTATGCATATAACGTGTCCCGGCCCTCTCGCGAGGGACTCGATAAGTAAAATCATATCATCATCATGTATGCATGCATATACATATGTATATATACCGTACCCGGCCCTCTAGTGAGGGACTCGGTGAATAGCGTGTCCCGGCCCCGCTAGCAAGGGACTCGGTATGCCATCCTGGCCGCCATCCCCATCATCACATCATCATATACATGTATATAGCGTGTACGGGCCCTCTAGTGAGGGACTAGGTGAATAATGCAGAGAAATGTGCACGAATGCGTGTCCTGGCCCGGGTCTCAGTGAAAGATACCTTGAGCTTGGCACGAGCAGAGTAGTGAGAAAACCATATGCACATAAAACATTTTCAGAATCAATGAAGTAGTCGAACGAATCGTCATTCGAAATCCGAACAATAGTTTTATCAAAAAAAATTTGACATGATACCGGAAACATATCAAATATCATAAGTATATCAAAGTATCGTAGGGACCATAGTCGTATATCAAATCATTCCGAGCCCGCTCATGAAAATCAAAGTCATCATACGTTACAAAACTTTCTACGAACGTTTCAAAGCAATCCGGTCCCTCTTTGAAAGTTACGGACATTTCTAGACGTAGGATTCTTTAGGAACAAAAACCGGTTATACCGCATTTTCTAATCCAATCATATCGAGACATAAAGACCGTAGCATGACCATATTATGGATACTAACATCAACAAACAATTATAAATCATGAACATGCTCGGAATTTAAGAGCGGAATTACCTCGAAACTGCATTGTCATAGCCTAGTTGCAGCTAGACATGCCAAAAGAAAGAAGGGGTGAGTTTACATACCTTGGCCGCTTCCTAAGCTAATCCAAACTTGAGTCTCGACTTCTCACGATCTACAATAATGTCGTTAGGTATCAACCGTTAGCCATAACATTTAAGAATCCAACTCCGAATTAACACTTTGCTTACAAAAATTTTGGCAGCATTTCCCCTATAAATCCAACATCCCCGAGAATTCAACTCGGCCAAATCAACAAAAACCAAACCAACAACCATACTAACAATATCTATAAGTGATCCAAAATGCATTCTAACATTAATAATTCCTTTCTACACAATTCGGCAACATTTCATTTATATTCAAATAAACTACATACAATCAATTCAATACCAATGCTCATATATTCGATTACTAATCCGCAACCATTCACGCATGATTTAAGAACATTCCAAGCAATCCCTACAATATTCAAAACAATCCGGCCAACATGTAATGCCACTTACGAAAACATACCATATTCCATAAGAGCAATGGCAACACATTTCATTCTTCCTAATTCATGAACTACACCAACAATCCGCATGCTAACGATCATCATTCCCATGAACACCAAGAATCTATATTGAAATCATATTGATTCCAAAACAGCCCACAACAATTTCACCTTCAACATGAGCCATTAAACTCTCATTATCATCATAAGGTCCACAACAACAATAACCCAAAATACTAAATAAAATTGATTCTCCATTGCCTACCAAAAAAGCCCTATTCACGGTCCCTCAACATCATCATTTCATGAATTTTTTTCATTTCAACACATTTCAACATGCTCAAACGTCCTAACACATGCGAAAGGTTGAACCTTACCTTTTCCAGTTTTCCCTTTCCCCAGAACAACACGAAAAACGGAGGTTTTCTTGTTCCAAAAACTACCCCAAGGAGGGCCCTCCAAATTTGTTGGCTTGAAGAAAATTTTTTTTCCCCTCCTTTCTATGGGTGTTGGACCCCTTTTGGGCCCCCTCTTCTCTTCCTTTTTTTTCTTGAATTTTCTAAACATGGAGATGAATTGTTTGTTTGGTCATGGCTCTTTTTATATATAGAGGACATGACCCCCAACCCTTTTTTTTTTTTTTTTCTTTTTCTTTTCCTTTTCTCCAAATTTTTGAATTTTTGTTTTCAAAAATGAATAACTTGTCTTGCCTTGTCTCTTTTTTCCTGTGCATACTTCCCCTTTCAAAAAAAAAAGAGAACACTGTACATCTTTTGGGTTAAAATAATTGGCCAAAGGGGGGTCCCCGGCCCTTGACTTTTCCGAAGTCATGCATAGTGAAAATTTCCCAAAATTTCCCAAACTTGCCCCAATATTCCTCCAAAAATACTTATGTACGACTCTCCCAAAATTGTCCAAAGCTTTCAATAACATCCTTCCCTTTTAAAATTCGTCCCAATGTTCTTGGGCTCGTAAGGTTTCTAAGGATTTTGGGGGGGGTTTCTTTTATTACCCCGGATATAATCTCTCTATCGAATATTTTTCTTCTATCCTCTTTTTG
>NW_026727815.1:0-60451 GCF_029784015.1 Lycium ferocissimum | reverse complement strand
GGTCATCTCAACTTCAACCACAACAACAATCCAACAATAAAATCACAAATTATATATTCAAACCATCACACAACACATGGAAAAATGATCATCACTTACCTTCATCTTGTTCTTCAATCTTGGCGAACCTCAATGCTTTTGATATGCTACACCTCCTTACTTCCTTCTAACAACTACTACACGTTCATATGCACTTGATGAGGAGTTAATTTGCTTGGAAAATTAATTTTTGGATCAATTTGGAGCAAGCCATTCTCGGCCGGCTATGGCGAGACTCTCCCTCTCTATCTCTTAATTTCTCTAACTTTGTAATGTTGAAATGAACTTCTAATTGAATTATGACTCAACCATCCTCCTTATATATGCAGTCCACAAAGTGGACATGTGTGTCACCCAAGTTTTTAGCCAATAGGAGTTGGCCAAACCACAAGTGGGGCCCACACGGCCACTTAAGCTTACTAATGATGTAATAAAGTTCTTAATCTCACTTAGTCATCCAATCTTGGTCAATTAATCCTTATTCTCCAACATTGTTCTTATACCAAACGAAATCCATAGGCAATCTTGTGCATCGAAACGAAATCGGGAGGTGAAAACCCTTACCGGGAACCCTAAAATAGTTTTATCTGAAACTTGACGCACTTAGCTTTATAATGTCCCAACGTAAAGATACGGGACATAACAACTCAGGCCATTAGTACTTCTTCCCGCTTGACTAAACATTAACCACGTTCTAAAATACAACATAAACCTCTTTTCGAACATCAAATACCTCATCAGGGATCCTCTACTAGCACTCTATTCATGTCCTATAAAACATTCCTTAAGAACCTGCTCCTAGACTCGTTGGATTATTATTATGAAACCATCATCATGAACACATCTCACCTTGAAGGAACAAAATCATAAAGTGAGATCAACATCGATGAATAACATAAATATCCATGAAACAAGCTGAATGATATCACAGGAGCACCGGGAACTGTAAGCTTTGGTATTTTAGAAATAGAGTTATTGAGAATATCATATATAGGTTCACAACAAGGGATCATGCCTTAAGAAAGAAGGGGGTTTAGCCTTAACATACCTGGAAGCTTACTTTCTGACTTTCCAACCTACCTCTTACCTTGCAATCTATTTACGATCGCTTGTAGTCTTGTTATCTACATATAAAATCATTCATCCTATTGTTAGGCTCACCATCATACAATTATCTCAAGCCTTTAGTTAAATCCTTTTAGAATCTGTCGAAATTCGAGCAGCATCTCCCATGTTTATATGCCTAGCCCGAAATCACAATCCAGCAACCAACAACAACAACAACAATACCAACAACAATATAATCAATACCAATATATTCCATAAACATCCCACACAATTTTGTATCCAATTCCTCAACCCATAAATTCATTATACGATAATTTAATAACTTTTCCTCCGTAAATAAGCTTAGTTCAATATTACTAAGGAAAGATTCGTACCTTTCACTTGCTAGAATTTCAATATCTTCAATTATCACCTTGAATTCAAGCCAAGTTTCGCCGCAATATGATTTTATATTCGCAACTATACGCTGTCTGAACCTGAATCCGGAGATTATACTTAATTCGCGGTAAAATTTGGTAAATGGAAGTTAGGGGAACTCTCCAGAATACTTGGGAACTTTTTGGGGGTATTTGGTATGAAAATAAGGGGGTAAACCCCCCTTTATACTTGGCTAGAATCGGTTAGCACCGACTCAAAAATTGCTCAGCGCGATCGCGCTGCCTTATGGCGTGTTCGAGCTGAGTTGCTGGGTTCTCCTCTGCGCGTTTGCGCCACCTTCTAGCGCGTTCGCGCAGGGTTAATTCCTTGCTCTGACAGCCCATCTTAAAATGCTCATAATTCTCTATTCCGACGTCGGATCGACGCGCGGTTTGTTGTGTTGAAAACTACACTTCATGAACTTCACTTTAGGCTTTTGCTTTGCTTCAAAACTTCACATATACTAAAAGATATTCTTCCTCCAAGTTGGGCCAAAATTGCCCTTCATATTTTCTCCAAAGTTCCAACAAACTTAATTTCCTTAAATCACTTGTCCTCCAATCCTTCCATATCTTATTATATGAACTTAAACCCTCATAATCATAAGATAAGCGCATATAATCTAACGTACCTCCTGAAAGGTTGCTCGAATCTCAACATACGAAACTACGGGGTGTAACATCCTCCCCCCCTTTTAAAAACATTCGTCCTCGAGTGTTAAACTCTTAGGGATCTCTATGGAATTTCTGCAGGGTTTCCTCGGTAACTTTAATACTACCAACCTGTGACACAGCAAGCTAAAATACACAATACCACACCGGCCACCATAAGTAATAATAACTTTTTAGCCACACATAAATAGTAAATATACCTGTATTATCATAGGGTAGCTGCTCTTGATTCTGATGCCTAGTCAAAGCATATATGCGGTTCTGACCACCGCCAGAGATAGACTCTCCACCTCTACCTCTACCTTTGCTAACTGAAGTCTAAGGCCCTCGTTCTAGGAAGCGTACCGAGAAAGCTGAAGCTGTTGTGGGCCGAGCCATAACACCTCTATCATTCATCGGGCAATCCCTCATATGGTGACCTGAAACCCCACATGTATAACATACATCAGAGCCCTGAAGACATCATCCAGAATGGGCTCTACCACACTGACTTCATCGTGGAGGGGGCATCCTCATCTATGCCGATTCTTTCCGGTGCTGAAAATCCGAAGCCCTCGAATTTTGACCTAACTCAAAATAAGCCGACCTCTCATAACGCGGCCTCCGTGATGGTGAAGGAATACTAGTAACTGAAAGTGGGGACCTAAAACTACCCCTGACATCCTCTAACTGACTAGAAGATCTAGCTCTCTTAGGCTGACCTTCATTCAAATCTTCAGACTACCTTCTTTTCTGATCTTCTAGATTCTAAGCATATGCCTGGATACGGGCAATGTCCATACCATCAAGTAAAGCAGCTGTGGAACATTCATTAATTAAATGCGGCTCGAGTCCCGCCACAAACCGGTGCACTCGATCTTCCATTTCTACTACAATAGTGGGAGCATACCTAGCTAAGGAGTTAAACTGGAGACTATACTCCCGCACACTTCTGTTCCCTTGCCGAAGAGTCAAGAATCAATCTACTCTCGCCCGACGGACCTCTGGTGGCAAATAATGCCGAAGAAAGGCATCTACGAACTCTTGCCACACGGGTGAAGGTGCATTAGCCCCCCTGGAAGACATCCAAGCATTATACCAATACACAGCCACATCCCGTAATCTGTAGGAAGCTAACTCTACTGACTCGGTGTCTGAAGCATGCATCACTCGCAACGTTCTCAGCATTTCATCTATAAAATTCTGTGGGTCCTCCTCTGGTTTCGACCCAAAGAACTCTGGAGGGGCCAAATTAAGAAAGTCTCGGACTCTGGCACTAACGGCTCTGTCACCGTAACCTGTACCCTGCCGCTGGGCCTGAGCAGCGACTATCTGAGTCAACAACCGAATAGCCTCTCGTACCTCTCGACCCGAGGCATCAGGTGGGGGAACTGGGGGTGCTGGAGTTCCTGTATGCTCCTCTAGAGCGGTTGAGGTATAAGAGGTCCGGGATGGAACTTCATTCTGGGACCCGCCTTCCTCTATATCTACCGGCGGCTCCCGCTCAATCCTTCTTCGGGCCACTGCCTTGCCCTTCTGGGCCACTGTTGCTTTTCTCTTCATAGGCATTACTAAAATCATAATATATGGTCAGGAAAAAGAGAATCCTCATATCATGGTTCGATCACACGATCTAAGATAGGAAAGAAAGGAAATCTTCCTAAATGCCTTGCAGCCTCCTGTTTATACGTGTGGTGCACTACACACCATAAACAAGACTCTGCTAGACACGGCTTGCAGAAAACCCTAAGACAGACCTGCTCTGATACCACTTTGTCACACCCCAACCTTGGTGAGGCGTGATTGGCACCCGACATCTTACGAAAATCGAGCAAACCAACTAATAACTCGCATCCTCTATGTCTCAAACGGCAAAATAAGGCCAAGAAGGCCAACTATGCATATAATATCATGATATATATATATATATATATATATATATATATATATATATATATATATATACAATGGGCCTGCGACGTCAACATATCCACTAACAAAACATAACTGAGCTGTACACAGGAATCTGTCTGCAAAGCCTCTATGAACATGACTGAAGTACATAAGTCGGGATAGGGCCCCCGACATATCCTTAACACAAAATACATATACAACCCAGACTCAGCAATGTGTCAGGAAGAAATAGAGCCCACCAATCAAAACTGATACCTAAAAGCAGTCTACTGTGGAAGATCCTCGTCCCATCTGTCTACACCTGTGGGCGTGAACGCAATGTCCACAGGAAAGGACGTCAGTATGAATAATGTACCGAGTATGTAAGGCGGAAATGTAATACAATAAATATATACTGCAAGAAGAAGGATAAGAATCAACCTGGCACTTCTGACTTACCAATGAGAATCTAGTACGCATGTCTCTTAATACTCTCATCTCTTTAACTACATCTGTGTACTGTGTCTCTAAATTACTTATCGTCCTGGTTCTAACTGCCCAACTGATCAGTGGTAACTGCTCGACCGGCCGTAGCACGGTGGTAACTGCCCGTCCGATTATCGCCCGACGGTAGAGCGCAACTGCCCGACTGATCAGTGGTAACTGCCCGACCGGCCGTAGCTCGATGGTAATAACTGCCCAACTAGCCATAGGATGGTGGTAAGCTCATAACTTCCCAACCAGCTGTAGTATGGTGGTAAACACATATCTGCCCAACCGGCCGTAGCCCGATGGTAACATCTGCCCGACTGGTCGTAGACCAGTGGTAATTATAATCGACATCATAACCAAACTTCTACAAGTAATCTCTATACACTTCCCATGGTCATCACTTAACCCGTAGGGTCTACATAATCACATAAAACTTATAAGCACAGCTCAGGCTATTAGTACTTATTCCCGCTTGACTAAACATTAACCAAGTCCTAAAATACAACATAAACCTCTCTTCGAACATAAAATACCTCATAGGGATCCTCTACTAGCACTCTATTCATGTCCTATAAAACATTCCTTAAGAACCTGTTCCTAAACTCATTGGATTATTATTAGGGAACCATCATCATGAACACATCTCACCTTGAAGGAACAAAATCGTAAGGTGAGATCAACATCAATGAATAACATCAATAGCCATGAAACAAGCTCAATGATATCACCGGAACATCGGGAACTGTAAGCTTTGGTATTTTAGAAATAGAGTTATTGAGGATATCATATATAGGTCCACAACAAGGGATCATGCCTTAAGAAAGAAAGGGGGTTTAGCCTTAACATCCCTGGAAGCTTACTTTCTGACTTTCCAACTTACCTCTTGTCTTGCAATCTATTTACGATCGCTTGTAGTCTCATAATCTACATATAAAATTATTCATGCTATTATAGGCTCACCATCATACAATTGTCTCAAGCCTTTAATTAAAATCCTTTTAGAATCTGCCGAAATTCGGGCAGCATCTCCCCTGTTTATATGCCTAGCCCGAAATCACAATCCAGCAACCAACAACAACAACAACAATACAAATATCAACAACAATATTATCAATACCAATATATTCCATAAACATCCCACACGATGTTTTATCCAATTCCTCAACCCATAAATTCATTATACGATCATTTAATAACTTTTCCTCCGTAACTAAGCTTAATTCAATATTAATAAGGAAAGATTCATACCTTTCACCCGCTAGAACTGCAATATCTTCAATTATCACCTTGAATCCAAGCCATGTTTCACCGCAATACGATTTTATTCACAACTATATGTTGTCTGAACCTGAATCCGGAGATTGTACTTAATTAGCAGTAAAATTTGGCAAATGGAAGTTGGGGGAACTCTCCAGAATATTTGGGAACTTTTTGGGGGTATTTGGTCTGAAAATAAGGGGGTAAACCCCCTTTAATACTTCGCTAGTGTCGGGTAGCACCGACTTAAAAATTGCTCAGCGGGATGGCGCTGCCTTATGGCGCGTTCGCGCTGAGTTGCTGGGTTCTCCTCTGGGGGTTCACACCACCTTCTAGCGCATTCGTGCAGGGTTAATTCCCTGCTCTGACAGCCCATCTTAAAATGCTCATAATTCTCTATTCCGACGTCGGATCGACACGCGGTTTGTTGTGTTGGAAACTACACTTCATGAACTTCACTTTAGGCTTTTGCTTTGCTTCAAAACTTCACATATACTAAAAGATATTCTTCCTCCAAGTTGGGCCAAAATTTCCCTTCATATTTTCTCCAAAGTTCCAACAAACTTAATTTCTTTAAATCACTTGTCCTTCAATCCTTCCATAGCTTATTATATGAACTTAAACCCTCACAATCATAAGATAAGCGCATATAATCTCACATACCTCCTGGAAGGTAGCCCGAATCTCAGCATACGAAACTACAGGGTGTAACACGTCCACCCCAAAATAATCATTACAATGGGGCAGACTTGATAGAGAGCAATAAAACCCAGTGGTTAACATTTAATGCAACTCCCCTCGTTGGTGCAGATTTAGCTTCTTTTTTTTTTAAAAAAAAAGAAAATCCTCTTTCGTTTTCTACTCAAACCCTTTCTTATCCCTCTAAAGTTTATAGGGAGGCAGAAACTACTAGCTTCTAAGCCCTCTGAAAGCAACAATGGCTGGAAAAAATGTGAACCCTTCATCTCGACTGATCTTCATAACTACTCCTCAATCACCAGACCACATACCAGCTTCTTGGTTGGAAATGGGTCTACAGGGACATTCCATAGTCCTGAACCTGACGGTGGAAGCCCAGAAAATTCTGATAGTGGTCAAGGATCCAGGCTTCTTAGCCCATATAGTGACCCAGGAACTGAACAATGTCATGGACAACTATGGTCATAATGTATGGCTTTAGACCCTACTTCAAGCTGCAAGTCAGGCCACACAAGAGAACATGCACCCTACACTGCTATCCAATCTGATGAAAGAAATGACCGGGCCATTCCTTTCTTCCCAATAGCCAATCCAGACATGCCTCCCCTGAACCTTACCTTCATTCCATGAACTGCTCCTTAGACCCCCAGTCCAGTGCAGATATATTCCATGGTGGTGACAACTCTTCCACAGACACAAGAGGAGAATATCCCACAAAATTCGACCTTAGAGACCTTGAGAGCAAACAACAGGGAGCTGGAGGCAATAGTGAACTCCATGCATGTCCCAAAGTCAGATGTGATGACCCTAGAGAAACTGCACCTAGAGGAATTCAAAGGGCCTCGCAGCGAAATGTTAATCCTGTTGTGTCTCAGGCTCCTTATCAAATAGGGGCTAGGGATAAAATACCTAGTGGACCAAGAAACAAGCAATTTTGTAACAGTCCTGAACCCAACCCTGGTCAAACCAACCATGGATACTCAGTGGAGCATATCCAGCCTGAAGGGGAAAGGGAATGAAGCGAGGAGAGAGCCCTCGAAACCAAACAAAATGTTATTAATAAATTTCATTATATTCAATGCAATGGGAGCCGACATTTTTGAGTTTAGAAGGCATTGTATTTTCATGATGGGTATCCATAAGCCTTTTATGCTGGATCTTCTTGAAACCAAGATGAATGAGCACAAACATGTTGTTGAACACCTGAGTTTCAATACCCTGATTCAAAGTCCTGTTGCGGGGAACTCTAGGGGCTTATTCATCATGTGGAAGGATGATATCCTGAAGGTTTAGGATATATCCATCACTGGCTAGGGGATCCATGAAATTATTAGGGTATATAACTCTAGCAATCACTGGTTCCTCTTTGCTATTTATGCTAGTAATATTTTTTCTGAAAGGAAAATTCTATAGGGACAACTTTACACTCTATCTGATACTATTAATGGTAGATGGTTAGTAGGAGAGACTTTAATGAAATACTTAGAGCTTTAGATAAGTTTGGGGGAATAATATTAATAGTAACAGAGCTAGCTGCCTTTGGAAATACATTAATCATTGTCTATTGGTTGACTTGGGTTTTAAGGGGAGTAGGTTCACCTGGACTAACAATAGGTATATAAATAGGCAAAATATTATGCTAGAAAGGTTAGACAAGTGCCGAGATAATGATGCTTGGCTACACCACTTTCCTGATGCTATTATTACTCATTTCCCTATAACTCACTCTGACCGCTGTCCTTTGCTCATTAGACTCACCAACAATCACCTCAATCCTAGAGAGAACCCTTTCATATTAGAAACAATGTGGTGGAGTCATCCTGACTTTAATACCATAGTTAGAGAATGCTTTGAAGATCCCAAAGCCTGACCCACTCTACTAACTCCTTTAAGCACAAGATCATTAATCAGAACAAAGAGACTTTTGGCAACATCTTTTACCATAAAAGGAAGCTTCTTGCTAGGATTGATAGAATCCAAAAGTCCCCAACCACCCTTTTAGCTCTTTCCTCCAAAGTCTGGAATGTACCCTGCTACATGACTATGCTGATATCCTTAAACAAGAAACTAAGTTCTGAAGATTAATACATAGGGTAAGTTAGCTCACAGAAGGGGATTCTAACACTAGATTTTTCACACCTCCACTCTTAGAAGAAGGAAAAATATCTTGCCCTTAAATATGATGTTGAAAATTGGGCGTATAAAATTGAGGCTATCAAGGATACTATCACTAATTACTACTATAGACTCTATGTTGCTGAACACTTCCAGGATGATCTTCCATGCACCACCAATCCTTCCACTAGAGGTATCCTGACTGAAGATGATAAAGCAATCCTCAATGCACCCCTTAAAGTATGTGAAACTAAAAAGTTTGTTTTTTCATTCAAGCCTCTGGGCCAGACGGCACACACCCTTTCTTTTATCAAATTTTTTGGAATACTGTTCAAAGACCTCTAATCCGTTTCTGTAATAGGGTCTTCACATCTAAATTTATGGATGAAAATGTCAATAACACATATCTGTGCCTCATCCCCAAATGTGATAATGCTACCATCCTAAAAAAATTTGGATCAATTGGACTTTATAATACCCAATATAAAATTATCACAAAGATCATTGTCCATTGGATCAAACCATTCCCCCAAAAGATTATTTGTCCCAATCAAGCAGTTTCCTGGCTGGGAGAAGAGCTGTTGATAATGCGATAATTGTCCATGAATATATTAATCAATTCAACTGCATGAAAGGCAGAAATGTCAACATGATCATCAAAACTGACTTAGAAAAGGCTTTTGATAGGCTAGAATGATCCTTCATCAAAGACACCTTTCATTTTTTAATTTTCCTGTAGACCTGATAAGGCTAATTTTATCTTGCATATCAACCTCCTTTATTTCTCTTCTTGTTAATGGAGAAAAGACTGATCCTTTTAATCCCTCAAGGGGTATCAGGCAAGGGCATCCCTTATCACCTTATCTTTTTATTCTATGCATGGAAAGATTGTATAGAAGTGTAAACCATATAATGACCTCTTAAACTGTTTCCTATCTCTACCCATAGGAATGGACCCTAATTATCTCATATGTTCTTTGCTGATGACGTTACACTCTTTGCTAGAGATAATATTAAAAACTGCACTACTATCATTAATACTCTCTCTAGGTTTAACAACAAATCTGGTCAGAGGATCAACTTTTCCAAGTCCAAAGTCATTTCTCCAACAACTACAGTACTAGTGATATGGAGACTTACTCAAATTTCCTGACCATTAAAGCCAACCAAACTTTTGGAAAATACATGGGTTTTCCCATCATGCACAAGAGGCCCTGTAATGCTGATTTTCAACACATCGTTGACAATCTTAACTCGAGATTAGCTGGTTAGAAAACTAAGTTTTACGAACATTGCTAATTGGACTACCCTTGCTAAATCCTCTCTAAGAAGCATTGCAGCTCATGTTATGCAATACATCAAACTCCCTAATAAGATCAACAATCAGACAAATAGAACCAAAGGAACTTTGTGTGGAGGACCACTGCTATTAAAAATAAGATGCACTTATAAGCTGGCAACTATCAATAGGCCTAAAAAAGAAGGGGTTCTAGGTATGCAAAGGGCTAAGGTGAAGAATAAAACTACACTGACAGGCCGGACATGGAGACTCCATGAAAATCCTAAATCACTTTGTGTCTCTGTTTTGATTGCAAAGAGTTGCGGACCCAGTCCCATCAGATATCATTCTAGGACCTAGAACAATATCCTTGAAGGATATAAACACAGCAAGGAAGCCACTCAATGGGTGGCTAACAAAGGAATGATATAAGTTTCTGGAATGATAAGTGGATTTCTAATATTCCTAGCCTGAAAGAGCTCATAGTAGGACCTTTTAATAGAAATAAGGATCAATGAGAGAGTCTTAGACATTAGGCAAGGAAGAAACTAGAACCTTGAGAACCTCTCCTTTGAACTTCCTATCACCATTAAAGATCTTATTGCTAACACTTACCATCATACCAGTAGCACTAAAAAGGACTACAAATTTTGGAGATTGTCTAGTAATGGAATTTTTACCTCTAGTAATGCCTAATCCCTCTTAGACAATAACCCCACTGAAAATCCTAAACTCACATTATGAACTTTAATTAGGAATGGAAAATAAGGGCCCCCAATAAGATAAGATATTTCTTCTGGCTTCTAAATCATAATAGACACCCAACAACCTCCTTCCTGCATTCTATTGGCATTAATGTCAATCCTGAGTAAAAAATGTAGACACCATACGGAAGACATTAGCAATATCTTCTTTGAATGTGGAATTAGCAGGCAGTTCTGGCAATGTGTCACTCGTCAATGCACAACCCCTACTATTACCAACTCCTTCTTTAGCGATATTAATAATTAGATCAACACTTGAAAAAAGCTTAGAAGAGAAGACTTTGATCACCTAATTTGTTGAGCCAGCCTAACGCCTTTCTGTTTCTAGGGCATTTGGCTGAATACAGACAACCAATTATTCAATGGCAAGCATGATCATCCTTCTCTCACAAACCTCTATAGTCAAGGCATTGAATTCTCAAAAGTTTGCACCCATGACACGAGTGCTAGCATTAGAACTAAAATTCCATCAACTGGGAATCTCCTGAACCCAATAATTATAAGCTTAACACTGATGGATCTTGCCAAGGGAATCCATGGCAAGTGGAATAGGGGAATTAATCAGGAATAACAGAGGGAATTGGGTCATTGGCTTCACAAAAGGATTACCTAATACTACTAATAATCTTGTTAAACTAACAACCATTATGCAGGGACTTCGAATTGCATTGCAAAATAATCTGATGCCTATTGAGATCAACACTAATTCAACTAAGGCAATATCAATGATAACACATGGACATCTACCTTATAACTCCATTATCTCTGAATGCAGGCCCTTAATGAGAGAGATGCGATATCCGGCACTAAAGCGTAGCTATCGGAGTAGAACAAAGTAGCGAACCTCTTGGCTAAAGGAGGAGGGAAGCAACAACTTATGTGTGTGTGTAGGTGTGTGGGTGTGGGTGTGTGTATATATATATGTGTGTGTGTGTGTGTGCGCGCGCGCGCGCACGCATATATATATATATATAAACCATGTTATATTAAAAGAAAAAAACTTTAGGTAAACCATGTTAGACTAGTAGGAATTTGTCACACCCTAACCTAGGTAAGACGTGATTGGCACCCGATACCTACTTAGGGCCGAGCGAACCAACTATGACTCATATCATCTACGTACTGAAAGACAAACAAGGCCAACCTGCGAACATGATGATATCATATATAAAAAACACTGGGCTATCTAGGCCAACATACGTTTCTATAACCAACAGCCCAAGGGCATACATACAAGGGCCTGCGAGGCCAACATTACAACTGACATGATATGACTAACTGTGTGCATGACTATGTCTGCAAAGCCTCTAAGAATACATAACTGTAATATATATATATAAGTTGGGACAGGGCCCCGACGTACCCATAACTTGAAATACATATACGACATACTGACTCGGCAATGCTCCAGAAAGAAGTGGAGTTCACCAATCCAAGCTGATACTCGGCAAACCTCGGCGGGCAATCCTCGCATCAACTGTCCGAACCTCGCGGGCATGCACGCAGCGTCCCCAGGAAAAGGGACGTCAGTACGAAATATTGTACCGAGTATGCAAGGCGGAATAAAACATAATAATAACAATATCATACTGCAGAATAAGAGGGATAAGAATCAACCTGTGAACCTTTAACTTACCACTGAGGACTGAAACACCGCATACTATAACTTCTCACGCATGATTGTATGCATCTTTATGTATTTATAGTATTACTGTACTGGTGAGAATCTAGCGTATATGCCCTCTCTACGACTCTCGTATGCATACCCACATCTGGATGACTGTGCACTTATGCGTATCATAGTCCGTCCATAGGGCATACAACCTTTCTGAATACAATGAACGCGATGAAAATGCAATGCAATGCATGAATATCATATATGTATGTATATATATGCCTTTACCCATTCGCTCCGTCGAGCATCATATCATATCTGCCCCTTTCGGGCATCATAATCATCATATAGCAGCTGATCAAGTGGTTTGCGTATATAACGCCATAGGCTTTCCCATGACCCATAGTATCATGCTGCATAAGTATATAAATATGTATGTATAGATGATGCATGACAAGACTGATAAAACTCGGAACTCCCTTCGGAGTGACTTTCTAGTCGTTACTTTCCTACCTTGGTAAAAACATGTTCTTATTATCATACACCCCCTTCGGGACTTAGAATCCTTATGAAAATGTACACAAAATAGGAAACCTTATATATATGCCCCTTCGGGACTTAGGAACTCAAGACATGATCAATATCATCATATGGGAAACAAAGACATAAGCTCTTAACACTTCTAGGAATAGAGTCATTATGAGGAACGTTTGGCTACCTTTTGTTTCCATATAGACCATTCCAAAAGAATGAAGGAAAGGTTAGCCTTAACATACCTCTTGTCTCCAATACGCACTCAATAACGAATTCGCCTTAATTAGCAATTCAACCTAAACAATGATAATACGTCCATTAACTTAATGAATACTAATATACGAGGTATATCAATGATAACTAGTCTCTAAAAGGAGTCGGGCGACATTTCCCTTATTTCATAAAAATCCGCAACTCAATAAATAACATCAACAACAACCTCCCTTTACCTTCTTCTAATTTCCAAGCACAAACAACACAATTATAAACTCAAAACAGTCCAATATACATTCGTATACCAACGTTTGTATACACTTCTTTATTTTCGTATATACATAGTACAACAAAGAACAACAACAACTATGACTATAGCCAATTCCCCATGATATTCAATCCCACAAAACAACTCATAACAATCACCAAACAGCCCACACGATAACAACAAAAACAACAACTTATCCGATTTCCAACATTAATTCCGTAATTCTCATCTCACAATTTAACTATGACCTAGATGAATTTAAATATACCTAGGAGAGCAGAATTCTTACCTTATTTGTCAATAACTCCTCTTATTTCACCTTACTTCACTTCGAAGAAATCTCCGATTTGCTATCATCCGGAGGAACCGACGTGAGCACGACCTCTACATTCTTCGAATATTTTGCTTCGGCGCAAGAGGATTTCTTTATCTCTACACGTTGCTGTCCAATTGTTCCTTTAGACTTTCTCCAAATAAGTTGAAAAGAAGGTAATGCATATTTTACAAGAACATAATCTTTAAGAGATAAGTACTAATGTGTAAGAACTTTAAACATTGTGGGGTCCACATAATTATCACCTCCCCAAGTGATCTTCCTAAAGTGACACTCATCAACATATTAATCCCCTATCACTTGGCTGCCCAACACGTGGACATTGTCCACTCCAACCTTTTATCCATTATTTACTAACATCATAATCAATCCCTTATTCTCCCACTTTATCCCAAAGATTTCACCAATTATTCACATAATTAATTTTTTGATCTCAATTTACTTAAATATGGATCACTTTTAACACACTTTATATACTCATTATCATAATCATGTGATAGAACTCTAATCCATAGCCTGTTGATACGTACACCAAATATTATTCTCAATAACCGTGATCACACTTATTAAGTCCTAAATTATTTCGGGACCTCAAATTTTTATCCACCGATCTCTTTAGTTGCATACTTGAATATGACCAAAATTCCTCCGGGCTCAGGTAAATTTGCTCATGTTGGACGGTCTAATTTTCTAGTCCAAAAATATGGGGTATTATAGCTTGGACCGTATTTCATTCAAATAAATGTTGAACCTCGACGAAACTTATTTTATCCGATTCATTTAACCTCTAACCTTCACGATACTTGCTTATCACTTGTTAAACATAACATAAACACTTATAACTTCAAAGATAATCCTGTCCTTTGAGCTTATGTGACTAACTTACGAAATACGGGATGTAACAGATTTGAGCTCAGTCGGAAGTTTATATACCTTATTAGTGTTTCGGCATGTGCGTTGCACATGTATATTGAGTAGGGGTGACAAATTGAACCAAACCTATTTGAACCCCGAAATCTGTCCAAGTTTTGACGGGTTGTGAGTATGAGTTATATTACAAATGGGCTAGCCCAAACTTAACCTATGAAACAACCCAAATTCAACCCATCACTATTCAACCTTCAACCCCAATAATTTGAAGAACATAATGTCATTTTTTTTAAACCTATACTTTGAAACAGTTCTTAATTAGTCACCTTTGACACTAGTGGGATCATAGAAGCCTATCTTATGGCAATATAATTTAAATATGTAAAAAAAAAGTTCTACTCCATTTTTATTTTTTTGTGAGAGAGATACTATCAAACTTGTTTCGTGTATATAATATAGCTCTTTTTTTTCTGTTATATAGAAAAGGCTTGAGTTTTGACCTGTGGGCATAACAATCATTTCGTTATAAATAGATAGAGCTCTGGTTACGTGGCTTTTATTCTGAGGCAAAACGCTGAGAACCACCCTATGAGCAAAGCAGAGCAACAGTCCACCATATCCAATCCACCTAACCACACCAAAGCAACGGAGAAAAGGCAGCACACCAACAATCCACCAGTTCCCACCGGCATAATCAGAGCATAGGATCTAGAAAGAGCAAATCGAACCCAGGTAATAATCTCTTTCTGGAATTTAAATTTGAGTTTGATTTAAAGCCGTTTTGCCCAATTATTGCTGTTTCCGGCTTTTCTCCTCAGTTTTTTCGCCTTTCTGGCCATTAGCTTTTACTTGGTTTGTAGATTTCTCCATTTTTTTTATTTTGGATTTTATTGTATCTGTGAGTTGTGCTGATTTTTTCTTCCTTTGGTTTACCCATGGCGATGGGACTTTTTTATAGATGTGGAAAAATCGACGGAAAAACGAAGAAGGCTTCAAATGCTCAGGTCTTTGCATGAATGTGAAATTTCATAGATTAACTCTGATGATTCAGCAAATTATTTCATTTCAAAATAAGACCTTCAAATTAATTTGGCAATTTAATGAGTATTGATATTTCAAGAAATTAAGGATAGTTATGTGGTATTTCTGTATTTCAAAATAAGACCTTCCAATTATTTTGGCAATTTAACTTTTAACAGTACTCTCCAAGGTGTTTTTTAACCTTAACATTGAACAACCACCACACGAGTCCTCTTTGCCTTTCTATGTGAATTTTTCTTAATTCCATCCCCTTCTAGTGTTCTCTATCTATTGGTTTTCTCTTTTCAAGCTCCTTTAAACTTTCTTGAAGAGGATGCCAGCAAGTCGATAAAAAAGAGGAAGGATATACTTTACAGATCATTAATTATTTGATTTCACGCACTACCTTTCTCTTTGCTAAGATGTTCTCGCAAAGTGCAGCGATGGTGTTTCTTTGTATATAAACGTAAACAATTCTTGGATTTTGTCAGCTCTCTTGTATTATGATAGGTGTTATTTTTGCCGGATGCTTTGTTATTAATATACCACTTATTTCACCCAAAAAAAAAAAAAAAAAAAAAAAAAAAAAGCAGCAATGGTGTGTAAGGCAATGGGTATGTCTAGCACAAGTTTTCTATTTGGTTTGGGACTTGCAATAAGAATCTTTCTACATTTCTTATTTTCTGTTCCCAGTATTGTTTGTCTTTACTTTTGTTTTGTATCAGATAACAGACCTAAAAACTTCAATGTTCTTTTCTAGGTTGGATTTGCAAGAGCGGGAGTTTCGTGCAGCTTAGCACCATTTGAAGCCCCTACTAGAATTCATGGCATTTAACTTCTCAATGTTGTCGTTGGACCTTTGCTTTTGAGCATTGTTTTTCATACTAATTCATTAATTCAGTTGTTTTTACTATGTGCTACATAAAGGCGTGAAAGTCATACAACAATTTCGCTGAATCGAGACCCAAATGGCGTATATAGGCGTGACTCTGTTCAAATAACCCATTAGCACGTTAAAGTTTAAGCATCGAAATAGCAAAGGCTATAGCTATTGCCCTCCATACAAGTGGCAAGTTAACAAGTAAGGATTGATATATTTTGAAGTTACTGTGGGCACTTATATTGAAGTAATAGTTGCAGGACTGAACGTGCGCTTTTTTTAGTTCAGTACACTTGGAGGCAGCCACGGAATGCCGAGAGTGAATTATAAGGGAGGGGCAAGAGATTATTATGTCATTGGTATGTTTACTGAGGCAGATTTAAATTACTTATAATAATTATGGAGGACAAAAGAAACTGAATTGTGGATATTCATTATGGAAAAGTGTACAAAATAACGGACATTAGGAATGAGAACTACTATGTACAGTAGAATACATCATGAACAAATATAATTGGTTTGACCAAGTAGGCACCAAACCAATTCTTGTATTGTGTTATGTGTATACAGAACATGGGTGCTTATAAGTCCTTCAAAAGAAGTTCAAGGGCATTTAAGTCATTTGGTTGTTAGCTGATGTCTATTTTATTGCAAGTCTAACACGTGTACCTGCTATTTGACAGGTGGTGCACATAGGAAGCAGCAGTTGTATTTGAATCTATCTGTTCGATCTACTTTCCTGATCCATTTTCTGATTCCGTATTTGGTGAGTATCGCTCCCAAAAAGCATTTCTGTCCGCTCGAGCTGTTATCTCAAGTTGAAAGCACAAGGTGGAAACAAATCAACAATGGAGGTCCAAGCAAGGGAAAAGTTTGGGAAAAACCTACTGTTTCTCCCCTAACCGAATCTGTGGGCGAAAATGTTCATTCCCCTTTCTTATTCACCCCTTAACATAATCGGTTAATTTTGAGTAATCATATGAATTATTGATACGTATTTGGTTTGATTTCAGTTTCATCTAATGGGTCAATTGTAATTTATATTAATCTGTAACAGTTGGTTTAGGAATCAGTGCAGTGCAATTGGTTAATTTCTTCTTCTTCTTTTTTTTTTTTTAATACTACTTTTGGCCTTTTTGGCCCCCTGGCGTGGGGCTGTAGCAACAAAGTGTGTATGGAGAAAGCTGTCAGTTGGCTCACGGTATAACAGAGTTGCCCTGTGATTAGGCATCCACGCTACAAGACTGAGGTCTGTCGTATGGTCCTAGCAGACGATATGTTGAACCGAATTCATATTGTACTCTTTAGGGGTGTTCATGGTCCGGTTTGACTCGATTTTTGATTAAAATCAAACCAAATTAATTAAATCGGGTTTTTTGATATTCAAACCAAACCAAACCATTATAGTATAAATTTAATCGGTTTCGATTTTGTCGATTTTATCGGGTTGATTCGGATTTTGTTATTTTTAAGGAAGTATTTTATAATGCAAAGAAATTGATACAAGTAAGGTGAAAAAAATGAAAATAAGATATAACAACTATGGTGAAAGCAATATGACATTCACATCAGTGCTAAAACATTTCATTCCCTATCATTTTTGTTTAAGGACTTCTTCCTTTGTTTAAGGACTTCAAGTTACACGCAAAGATTTTGTTTTTATTCCCTCTCGTAGCTACAGAGACATAATCGAAAATATAAGTAAATACTACACAAATTTGTCTCATCATCTCTTTGTAAAAAGAAAAAGGAAAAAAAAACTCTTAGCTTCATTCCCCTAAGAATGTGGGGGAAATAGAATAAGAATACCACCCAAGAAAATGGGCTAGATTTTTCTTTCTAATTATTTAAATTAGTATTGGACTTGAAATGAACCAAAATTATAAAGAAGATACATAATTTTTTTAATTAATATGCAAAATATATATATATATATATATATATATATATATATATATATATATATATATATATATATCGGTTTGGTTTGGTTTGATTCGGTTTTTTTAGGTGTAACACCAAACCAAACCAAATGTTAATCGATTTTTTAAAATTTAAAACCAAATCAAACCAAATCGAGCCGGTTTTCGGTTCATTAAGTCGGTTTGACTTGATTTACCGGTTCGGATCGATTTTTCGGTCTCATTTGAACACCCCTAGTACTCTTATTGAGTGATAAGTTTGTTAAATATTTGTGAAAATTTATTTATTGAAGCCCTTTTTAAGAGTATTTATGAAGTTCGAAACTGAAAAATAAATCTATAATTTAGAAAAAAGGAAAGTGAATCTACAATTGAACTTGAAAAGCCTTCTTTTTTACATGTTACTGATTCTATTATTTCTACGTACTCAATGGTATTCCTGAGAAGGAACCATTCCTAATTTTTGTAATAGAATATTTCTTAACCTTGGAAAACGGCATAGAAAGCTTTATTCCCAAAGCTATAGTAAACATAAAGCAGGTTCATATTTATGGCGGATAAATAATTGGAAAAGACCACATATTCCATCTCAACTGTAAATCAAGCAACATTCAATATCTGTAGGATTTCTAACATTTCGAATAGTACTTCCTGTATCACTTAAGTATTCTAGATTATAGTTGAAGATCTAATGAAACGTGATATTTGTCGCACTTCCATATTTTACTTTGCATCCTCAAAATCTGTCTCATTTGTCTGCTTCAATATGGATGTGTACTTATAAAAAAATTATTTTTCAGGTTACAGACGAAGAGAGAGAGCAGAGATATCATGGGTATTTATTCGTTTTATTTCTGTATGATGATACAATGCAGCTGGCTCTAAAGTCTAAATCCATTTTATGTTCTGCTTCATTTCAGTGACATCTTTCTTTATATTGTTTTGCGTCTACTTGTGCCAAATTCTTTTTGAACCATCTATAACGATGTTGCAGGATGGAATCCAGAGTCATTTATGTTGTCCAAGATAAAACATAGCTGAAATCAAACATCAACACAATTTTTATCACTTTTTGGATGATAATGGGAAAGCTGTATGGCTTCTTTTTCGCACTATCTTCGTAAAGAATATAAATATGGTATATTATTTTTCTTGCTAGTTACCTCAGGAGAATTCAGCCAATTCTGAGTAAACATTAGCTCTTGGCTTGAAATATGAAAGAGAGCTAGATGCTCTTTGTTTACCCCGAAATCGGATAAGTCAATTGAATTTGTAAGCGGGTATAGGATATGTGCTTGGGTCTTGATATATACGGAATAAAGAAAATGTATATGCGAGGGTTCTTCGATGAAGTGGCTAGTGATGGCGATTCGTTTGAGAATATGAGTGTTTATGAGCAATGTAGAAAAATTGGTAGAT
The DNA here is from genome assembly GCF_029784015.1 of Lycium ferocissimum. Taxonomy (NCBI): domain Eukaryota; kingdom Viridiplantae; phylum Streptophyta; class Magnoliopsida; order Solanales; family Solanaceae; genus Lycium; species Lycium ferocissimum. The sequence continues at coordinate 40,703 of NW_026727815.1, read as the reverse complement.
AGAACGCAATATAAACTTGAGCGGGACGGCCTTGGCCGAATCAGAATTTTAGAGAAAGATTGTATATATAAGCTATTCTATTACAAGTGTTCTTAGAAAGCATGAAGGAGCCAACCCCCACAAAGGAGGGGATGCTCCATATTTATAGTGTTGCCTCCGTCAGCTTGTACAATGTGAACTAATAAAATAATAACAAGGACAGCTCTGAACGGATTTGGTGGGATTAGACTGACGGCGCCGTCTGACACACGCATGGTTGGTGGCTGACCATGGCAGGACGCTACTGACGCGTGGCTCACGTGCAACGGCTATTCGGACCAACGGCCGCTCGGGACAACAGCTATACCGGACAACGGCCACGGACATTCGGAGCAGCGGACTTGGCCGTTTCGATAACGGAGAAGAGAGAGCTCGTTTTACTCCGATACGGACCCTTCCCCGAAAGGACGGGTAACATCCGGTATATTCCTACTCCTTCTTTTCTCCGGTTTGGACCATATCCGGTTTTAACCGTATACGATAGCCCCTCGCTCCTCGTCATGCCGATCCATCGGAATAACGGGGAGTGAATAACTTTTGAAACCGGTGATTCGGCCAGCTCGTTCTTATTTCCGCATTTTGGCGGGAACCAATATGTAACGCCTCCCCTTTTATCGGCCACGTGTCTTTCCTCGAATGGTCGGCTCCTGTCAACCGCCTTTTGCCAGTCGTTTCAAGTCGCTTCTCATTAATAACGGGGCACGTGGCGAGATCTGATTGGTCGTCCTCGGTAACCGTTCCTCTTCCATGCCTATATAAGGCCCTTTACCCCTTCATTCTACCACTTTTCCGCTTCGTTCTCCTTCAACTCCTCCTTATTTCTGCGTTCTTTCGTCTTCCCCATAAACAATCGTCTTCTCATTTGACTTGCTATTCGATCCACCGCTTTATATTTTGTGAAAAAAGAATCGATTTTGCCATCATTTTCTCAAGCGTTTTGGTTCGAGCGTCGCTGTTTCGCCGTCCCTGACTCGCCAGTTTCTTCACTTTCCTCAAGTTCTATCTTCGACTCCCCTTTCTTTCATACTTCCAAGATGTCTGAATCTACTTCCCATGATGCTCCACCGTCGTCACCGGGATCCGGGACTGTTTCCCCGGCTAGAATCGAGCTCACCGCTTCGGATATTATACCGGCCAAGTTCAGTTTTAACAAGGATCTCGAGGTCGACAAGCCGTCCTCTGTTTCGGACGGGGATACGATGTGAGGCGATACCCTTCATCGATTACCGAGGAGAAACTCGATGTAGTCGGGCCGATCATGCGGATGGGACATCCGCCGGTGGGGTTTTTGCACCGGCTCGGATGAATCTATCACCGATCACCGAGAAGGGTTCTTGTTCGTATATACCTACCCTTTACCCTCAAAATCGATCCCCCGATTGATCCGGTCATTCTTGATATGTGCGGACCTATGGTGTGACTCTAGCACGATCGGCCCTATCGTACGGAGGGTCGTTGCGTGTCTCCGATTATTAGCCAACAACGCCGAGAGGAATTTACGGCCCTACGGCCACTTGATACGCGTACTCCCGAGGTCTTCGGGCGGCGTAATAAAACTTGTCAAGCGCGGCCGAACCCTTTCTTCTCGAAGATGGACGAAGACCGGGACAGGGGCTGGTTAGAGCGATATGTCCGAGTAAAAACCGAGGACATCATCCTCGCCGACTACATGCCCTTCCCGGAGAGATGGAACGATAAGCGTAAGTTCGAATCTTTGGGTAATCGTTTTTACGCATTTGGTCATTCTTTTGCCCTTCTTCGATCTCGTTGCCTCATTGCTTTCTCTCTGCTTTTACTTAGCCAACGGATACGTTCCTCCCGTTATTCGCTATCTGAGCGAATGGGTCACCGCGCTCCTCGCGGCGCCCCTGTCAGAATCGAACATGGGCTCACCTGTCTCGCGGCCGGTGGGTGGCGCAAAACCATGGTAATATTTTTATTGCCTTCCATGTTTTGTTGTGTTTTCCACTGCCCGTGGCCCTTTGAATTCGCAACCTTCGCTAATGCTTTTGACTTTCAGGTTTGCCCAAGGGCTCGGTGGCCTCGAGGCCTGAATCGGGAACCGCTCATCCTGCACCGCCATCCGAGTTTAACACGGCGGGTTCTTCCCGTGTTCTTGACGATGCTTTGCAAAAGAAAAGGACTTCCGAAAAGTCGCCGACACCAAAAAGGAAGAAGGCAAGGAGCGTTGCCCGCCCTTAGAGGAAGAGGCCGAGCCCGACATCATCGTTCGGAGAGTCGCCTCGGTCCCTCCGTGGCCCCGATACGGAGGAGGCGGTCTCCGTTCCGCCCCTTCCTTCTATCTCGCGAAGGTCCGTTTGTTCTCGCTCCACGTTCGGGTGCGGAAGAAATACTTTCACCGGTTCTCTTCGGTCGATTGACTTTGTCGACATTTCGGTGAAACTTTTGGAAGATACTCCCGCAAAGGAAAAGATCGGAGAAGCGATTGCCGCCGAGGGCGGTAAAGGCGACTATTGAACCGGAGGTCGAAGCCCTGCGGGCGTTCGTCCGTCTCCCGGTATGAGCTCGCCGTGGCTGCGGAGCCCCGGCCTTTGCCGAAAATATTGAGGTCGCTTCCAAGTTCATCCCCCCGGCTGCGCGTGTGGATGATTTTGACGATATATTCTCGGGGACTCCTCCCGCCACTTGCGGCGACGGGCTTCGGTCATCTTCCTATTCCTCGGGCCACGAGACCGGCCGATCGGGCCTCCGAGTCCGGCGCCGGGGACGCTTTGGTGAACATTTTCCCGGCCCGGCGTGGAGCCGAGGAGAACCCGATCAGCAGTAGTCACCGTCCCCGAGGACTGTAGCTTCTTATCTCGTCCGGTGGGCGTGGCGAGCTATTTACGTCCCCTCATCTCAGATTCGGACAGACGCAAAATGACCGGAGTCTCATGCGGGCAATCGGGTAAGATTTTTAGCCACTTTTGCTCACTTTATTCTCAGAATGCCATCCTTTCTTCGCCTAAGTTTTTCGGTTTGTTTCATCCGCGAGCGTGGTGCTGGTCAATGAGGCCTTTCACCCGTGCGAACACGAGATAGACGATCTTAGGGGCCAACTCGATGCCCGGGCGAGAGACGGAGAAATATAAACACCTTCTTCGGGAGAAGGAGGGAGAATTAAACCGGGCGGCGGGGCCAACGACGCCCCCGAGCTTCGATGCGGTCGGAGGAAAATCGCCGTTTGAAGAGTGATGCGTGCCATGACCGATTATAATCGGAACCTCGAGGCCGACAAGATCGCTCTAGCCGGGATAAAACCCGATTCTCTATGCGGTTGGATGAACTCGAGGGCACGGTTTCCCGACTTCGGGGGGAGCCGGATTCGGTGAAGGTTGATGCTACGGGTTTGTCCCGAGAGAACCGGCGGCTCGAGTCCGAGGTCGCTTTGTTCAAAGAACGCGCGGGGTATTCGAGGAAAAAGGCGAGGAGCGGGCCGGATATGCGAGGGTATTAGAATTGAGCTCGAGGGGCGATTAAAGCTAATGATGCCCTTAAGGCCGAGCCGGATGCGGCCAACCATACGAGAGATGACCTTGAAAAAACCGGGCTCGTTTGGGCCACGCGGCCAAGGCCGAGGCCGATTCGGAGGAAACTTGGAAAAGAGTGGAGGCGCCGAGACTCATACCGCTATTGTCGCTGAGTACGAGAAGTGGAAGTCTCGGCGTCTCACCCTCGAGCAAGTTGAGCACGGCTTTGAGGATCTCCCGGCCCAGATACTTGAAGCCAAAGGAATGGAGGAGAAGCCAGACGACTCCGAGCGGACAGAGTCCGAACATTCATCCTCCTCCGGTCATACCGGATAGTGTAGGGCCAATATTTTGGCATCTATCTTTTTATTTTTTGCCTTCATGGGACTTTTATTTTTCTTTTGATGTAAAGAACATCCGTTGTATAAATGAAAAGCGCATCTTTCCTGCTTCTTCGTTCGGATGTTTGTTATTATTTTTGCTGTGATCGTTGGTCCGTTTTCGGGACGAGGTGACTCGTGGTCATTGATTCATTATGGCCGCTTGGATTTTGTCCGATTCTTCGAGGGTTCGGTTGTCTCCGAATTTCGAGGACCGTTTTATTAGAATCGACATTTTTCTTCGGCTCTATTTCAGGGCCGGTGTCTTTTCGGCCTTGGCTAACAAAGTGGCAGCCCCCGTTTGGGGGTCTTATCGAGTTTTTGGTCGATTGCCTTTGCTATCTTATAGAGTACAATTTAACAGGAAGTTGCTGACTTTGTGGCTTTTGACAATTTTGCTTTTGTAAAACGTTTGTACATATGAGAGTTTTTGACTCTTTCTTCCTTTGCGTAGCAAGTGTAAAAAAAGGGACACGATTCGCTATGATCGTTTGGTCCTTACATTGGGGGCTATGGCCGGTGGCCGGCCTTATTTTGCCGTAGCAATTGATCGGTGTTACCCTCTTTGGGCATAGTACTCCCAAGACCGATCCGAGCCTCGAGGTCGGGTGAGTGCTGTTACGTTCTTCGCATTTGTTCAAGAACACGTTGTACTTGCGTACTCATTAAAAACCTTGTCGGAAAACCCATTTCGGGGACAAAAACCGTACTAAGGAAAAGAGAAGCAACACGCGTTTTCGAATCTAGATCCTAATTTTGCCCCATTCTTGACTTATGGGCCATGCATATGATAGTATCTCTTTAGATGGGCCACGTTCCGGTTGTTGCGCGAGACGCCGCCGTCCATTGACTCTAATCGGTACGATCCTTTGCCGTTATCTGGGTTATCTTGTATGGGCCCTCACGCTTCGGACCTAGCTTTCATTCGTTGGGGTTAGGTGTGCAAGGTAACCTTTCGAAGACTAAGTCCCCAACTTGGAAATGCCGAAAGCTCGATCTCCCATTGTAGTATCTTTCCATTCTCTCGCTTTTGGGCCGCTATGCGGATAGACGCGCGCATTCGCGTAGCTCATCCGCGAGGTCAAGCTTCGCAACCCATGGCTTCCTCGTTCGACTCCCCCGGTGGTATACCGAAACGGAGAGTCGGTTCACCGACTTCTACGGGGATAAGGGCTTCGGCCCCGTAAACCAACGAAAATGGAGTTTCACCGTGCTCGATTTGGATGTGGTTCCGTAAGCCCACGCGACCTCGCAATACGTCTCTCCAATGGTGCTTCGATGCTTCAAGTCTTTTCCTCGGATTTTGGATTATTGTTTTGTTCGTGGATTCGCTGTCCGTTCGCGCATGGGTGATACGGGGTTGATACGATTTCTTGATCTTCAAACCTTCGAGAAACTGTGACCTTGCCGCCCAAGAACGAGGGCCGTTATCACAAGTTATCTCTCGAGCGGATGATGTGATCCCATATGAAGTTGATGACTTCTTTTTCTCTGATTTTTTCAAAGGCCTGCGCTTCAACCCACTTAGAGAAATAGTCAGTCATAAACAAAATAAAACGGGCCTTACCTGGTGCGTGGTAACGGGCCCACGATGTCCATTCCCCATTTCATGAAAGGCCAGGGTGAGACCACCGAGTGCAGTAACTCCCCGGGCTGGTGAATCATCGGGGCGTGTTTCTGGCACCCGTCACACTTTCGGACGAAATTCTTAGAGTCTTCATCCATCCGATTCTAATAATAACCGGCCCTGATGATTTTGCGGACCGAGCTTCGGACGGAGTGGTTGCCACGGTTCCTTCGTGGACCTCTCTCAATACATATTCCGTTTCGCCGGCCCAAACATTTAGCCAGGGGACCGAGAAAAGATCGTCGATACAATTGACCATCTACCAAGCAAAATCGGGCTGCCTTTGTCCTTAATGACCGCGATTCCTTTGGGTCGTTCGGGAGCCTGCCATCATTCAAGTAGTCGATGTACCTGTTGCGCCAGTCCCAAGTCAGGCCCATTGTGTTTATCTCGGCATGTCCGTTTCCTATGGCCGTGTTTGATAGGTGCACCGTGGTACGGGGTTGATCTCCTCCTCGTCGACCGAGGATCTAAATTTGCCAAGGCGTCGGCCTCGCCGTTCGTTCCCTCGGTATGTGCTTTGCACGGTCCATTCTCTAAATCGGTGAAGTACCACTTAGGCTTTCTCGAGGTACCCTGCATCCGTTCGTCCTTGACCTCGAAAACACCGTTCACTTTGGTTTGCGACCAAGAGCGAGTCGCACCGAGCTTCGATGAATTAGGCTCTCGTACTCCGAGCCCTCCCAAACCTCGCAATCATAGTCTCATACTCGGCTTCATTGTTAGTCAATTTAGCGGTTCTAATTGTCCGATCGAATGATATCCCCGAGCGGACTCTTAAGGACGATTCCCGGCCGGAACCTTTTAAGGTTCGAGGCCCGTCCGTATGTAGAGTCCAAATGCCCGTGGTTTCTCCCGAGGTCGGCAGGTTCTTTTCGACCTCGGGGACCATAGGCTGGGCAAAGTCGGCCACGAAGTCGGCCAAGATCTGGGATTTGATGGCCATTCGGGGTTTATATTCGATGTCGTAACCGCTAATTTCTACGGCCCATTTTGTTAACCTCCGGACAGCTCCGGTTTGTGCATGATATTTTTCAAAGGGTAGGTGGTCACTACACGTATAGGATGGCATTGAAAATAAGGTTTGAGTTTTCTGGAGGCGCTTACCAATGCTAATGCCAACTTTTCCAAATGAGGATACCGGGCTTCCGTATCCCCCAAAGTTCTACTCACATAATAGACAGGGAATTGCGTACCTGATTCTTCTCGGACCAAAACGCCACTTACCGCTACTTTGGAGACAGCTAGGTAGAGGTAAAGCGGCTCGTCGGCCGCCGGTGTGTGCGGAACGGGGGGCTAGTCAAATACCCTTTCAACTCCCGTAAAGCCTCTTGACACTTCGGTGTCCAAACGAAGTCGTTCTTCTTTCTGAGCAAGGAGAAGAAATGGTGACACTTGTCGGAGGACCTCGATATGAAGCGACTCAGCGCCGCTATTCTTCCGGTGAGCCTTTGCACCCCTTTTACGTTGTTCACAACCTCGATGTCCTCGATGGCTTTGATTTTGTCCGGTTGATTTCGATTCCCCGGTTTGACACCATGAAGCCCAAAATTTGCCGGACCTTACCCCGAAGGCACACTTTTCCGGGTTAAGCTTCATGTTGTATCCTCACGAGCACATCGAAGGTTTCCCGCAAATGCTTTAAATGGTCCTCTCGTTTTCGGGGACTTAACAACCATATCATCAATATAAACTTCCATCGTTTTCCTATTTGTTCTTCAAACATTTCGTTAACTAGGCGTTGGTAAGTTGCACGGCATTTTTTAATCCGAAAGGCATGACGTTATAACGATAAGTCCCATAACGGGTAATGAAGGATGTTTTCTCTTGATCCTCCGGTGCATCCGGATTTGGTTATACCGGAGTAAGCGTCGAGAAAACTTAACATTTCATGTCCGGCCGTGGCATCGATCATTCTATCGATGTGCGGCAACGGAAATGAATCCTTCGGGAACGCCTTGTTTAAATCTTTATAATCGACACACATCCGAAGTTTATTACCTTTTTTGGGCACCACCACCACGTTAGCAAGCCAATCTGGGTATTTTACCTCCCGGATGGAACCTATATTTAAAAGCTTTGTTACCTCGTCTTTGATGAAGGCGTGTTTTGTCTCCGCCATGGGCCTCCTTTTTGCTTCACCGGGGAAAACTTCCGTCCAAGCCGAGTTTGTGTGATGCTATTTACGGCGATATACACCGTCATATCTATATGCGACCATGCAAAGCAATCGGCGTTAGCTCGAAGAAACTCGGTTAATTTGCGCACGAGCTCGGGGTAAGCCCCGTGCCCGTGTATACCTTCTGTCGGTAGGAACTCGAACAAGATGATGCGCTCCGGTTCCTCTATGGTCGATTTGGTTGCGTCCGAGTCGTCCCAAGCATGACAAAAGACACAGGTATCCCGAAGTCATCCTCTCCGTACACCGGATCGCCCCAGGTATTCTTTGATTGCTATTGGGGGGCTTCCCCTCCGGTTAAACCCTTTCTTCGTGAGCGGTTCTTTAGGTCGGGGCGGCGATTCTCTACACGAACATCTCCTTTGCGCGGGCTGCTCACCGCGGATGGTTTTCACTCCCTCTAGGGTGGGGAATTTCGGCAATTGATGCGGCGTTGAAGGTACCGCCCTCATGCTATGTATCCAAGGTCCGCGATAGCGCGTTGTACTTCATGTCCCCTTCGATCACGTAGAACAAAGTTTGTTGAATGGCGGCTTCAATGTTCACGGGCGGTGAGATCTCCCCTTTCGTGGTTTCGCTTGCCATGTTGAACCCGCCGAGTACCGGGTTGCCGGTACGATCCGATCGAGCGATCCTAACTGTTCGACCACTCTCCATCGAATGATGTTGGCTGAGCTACCTGGGTCAATCAAGATACGTTTAACCTTAGTTTTAAAGATAAGTACAGAAATTACCAGCGCATCATTGTGCGGTTGAATGATGCCCTCTGCGTCCTTGTCGTCGAAAGAGATGGAACCTCCGGGTAAATGGTCTCGGGTACGTTTTTCCCCAACAATGGAAATCTTTGCCCGCTTCATTATCGGAAACCGAGGGATGTCAATACCCCCGACTATCATATTGATTATATCTTTGGTGTTCAACGGGTTCGACCACTACGATGAACTTCCCTTTCCTTATAATGGTTTTTGGCTCGCTCGCTCGATAGACCTCGGAGGTGGCCGTTTTTCAACAACCGGGCTACCTCTCTCTCTCAACCGGCGGCAATCCTCGGTCTTGTGACCGTGGGTCCCGTGATATTCACAAACCATGCTCGGATCCCGTTCCCGGATCTGTCCTTAGTGGTTTCGGCCACCGCACATCCGGGACACGACCGATGGCCGAGACAAGATCCGAGGTACTGACGTTGAAGTTGTACTCCGAAATCCTTGGAGGGCCTTTATTGCTGGCTGAACTTCCGGTATCGCTTCTGAAGGAGAGACCCCGGCCATTTAATGGGCGCGCGTCCAGCTTGCCACCTCGACCTGAGAAGTGGCTCGGGCCTTCCCTTGGCTTTTCCGACCTGGAATTTCATCGCTCCGGGTGCGAGTATGGCCGAAACCTTTCTTTAGATGATTCGGACTTTGCTTCATAACCCTTCTCGGCTTCTCGAAACCTCTCGTCCGCCTTCAACTTTATCGGGGAGAGCTCGGGCGATCATCCTCTACCCGAATCTTCGATTCATACCGATTGTGGACATCGGCCCATGTTACGGCCTCGTATTCGACAAATTCTCCTTCAACTTGGCCGAGGAAACCGAGCTTAGCATGTCGAGCCCTTTCGTGAAAGCTTGTGCGGCCCATTCCTTCCGCACCGGGGTAATTCCATCCGTTCCCTCCGGAACCGGGTCACGAACTCCCTTAGTAACTCATCGTCCCTTTGAGTTATCCGAAGATGTCGGCCTTACGGCTCGCACCTGATGGCACCGCATGTGCCTTTACGAAGGCGTCGACCAAGATTTCGAACGAAGTGATCGAGTGCTTTGGGTAGATGGTCATACCATGTCGGCGCTCCTTCGACGTAGTTTCCCAAATTTTTTTTCGGCAATACCGACTCAATTTCATCTTCTTCCATATCATTGCCCTTTTATGGCGCAAGTATATGAGGTCACGTGCTCGCGCGGTCCGTGGTGCCGTTGTACTTCGGATGTCGGGCATTTTGAACCTCTTCGGGATCGGTTCGGGGCCGCGCTCGGGGAAAAGGCCTTTGGATGTACCTTTTCGAATTTGGCCCCTTAGTAAAGGGGGAGCCCCCGTATCCGGTCCACCCGAGAATTGTATGTCTCGACTCTCTTCTCGGTCGAATCCAACCGTTTTGCCAAAGTCTCAAGCATCTTCAGGACCTCGGTGGAGGAACCGGCCCGAGAATCATTACTCTCGACCATCCGTGGCTCGTTCATTCCAATTTCCAGCGTACCCTTAGCCTTTTCCCGCCCAAACGCTTCCCCTTGTCCACTTTGCAACCGGGCAATCGCCATTCCTTGCTCGGCGATTGTTGCTCTTTGTTCTGCGCAACATCTCGAAAATCGACGCAAATTAATGCGAGTCATTCGGTGCCTCTCCCAAGTTCCCTTCGGCTTTGGGTCCGAGACAATGTGACGGAGTTATGGGTTCTTAGAGGATCAGTGGCCGGTAGGGCGACATTCTCTTGATCCACGGTGTTTTGTCGATTGAGCCCCTCCCTCGAGTTAACGGGGTCCGGGTCAGCAGGATTTGGTAATCCCCGTGGTTCGCTCCTCTCATTTTCTGCCACAATTTCGGTGTTATTAACGTGACCAGATTGTCCGACGTCAGCCATAGGCATTACGATTTAGATGAGTTTGATAAAAATCAAGACTAAGAACTATTATCCTAGCCCCACGGTGGGCGCCAAACTGTTTACCCCGAAATCGGATAAGTCAATTGAATTTGTAAGCGGGTATAGGATATGTGCTTGGGTCTTGATATATACGGAATAAAGAAAATGTTTATGCGAGGGTTCTTCGATGAAGTGGCTAGTGATGGCGATTCGTTTGAGAATATGAGTGTTTATGAGCAATGTAGAACAATTGGTAGATAGAACGCAATATAAACTTGAGCGGGACGGCCTTGGCCGAATCAGAATTTTAGAGAAAGATTGTATATATAAGCTATTCTATTACAAGTGTTCTTAGAAAGCATGAAGGAGCCAACCCCCACAAAGGAGGGGGATGCTCCATATTTATAGTGTTGCCTCCATGGGCTTCGTACAATGTGAACTAATAAAATAATAACAAGGACAAAACTACCGAACGGATTTGGTGGGATTAGACCGCGGCGCCGTCTGACACACGCATGGTTGGTGGTTGACCATGGCAGGACGCTACTGACGCGTGGCTCACGTGCAACGGCTATTCGGACCAACGGTCGCTCGGGACAACAGCTATACCGGACAACGGCCACGGACATTCGGAGCAGCGGACTTGGCCGTTTCGATAACGGAGAAGAGAGGCTCGTTTTACTCCGATACAGACCCTTCCCCGGAAAGGACCGGGTAACATCCGGTATATTCCTACTCCTTCTCTTTCTCCGGTTTGGACCATATCCGGTTTTAACCGTATACACTCTTCTCATTGCAAAAGATTATTTGTTGTCAATTAACTTCCTTTTTTACAAAAATAAGCTTGAGTTTTCTTTCTGAAAGAGACTTCCTAAATTATTTACATATTTACTTTTCAATCACATGATCTCTACTATATACCCATGACTTTGTCATGTAAGTTCTTCTTTACTCGGTTTTCTAATATTATGATCTACTATTTCCGTTATATACTCAGGTGCCTCTTCTGGAGAATTCAACTGCTTTTGATTCACAAGAAGTTAGACTGTACCAGTCCTTGGACAGGGCCGTGCTTATTCATTTTGAAGACATGTGCGTCAACACTCTAGAGGAGAAAAACCCTAAGGTATGATGCTACTGCTATATCATAAAAGAGCTTTATCAGTGTTATAAATATCATATTCTTGATGCCGCTTACTGTTATTTAACTTACATTTGAGGGTATTATAAAATTTTGGCAGTGCTTTTTATCGGATTAAACTTTCAACAGTACTTATGTAAGGGCATTTTTTCAATTCTAAATTGAACAACCATCACATAAATAAGTATCTAATTGAATTGATTTATGTGATTCACATCAGATTTATTAGAGAAGTGGGAAAAGGAAATATCATTTCAAATAAATGAGTTTCGGGCAATGGAAAGAACAATTTACCATATGTCAAATACACTAAGAATACTATCAGCGCTCTTGGTTTTCATATATGCAATTGAAATTCGGAAGAGGTGATTCTTGTGTAGGCTACTTTATATGAGAGAAAGTTGCGAGAAACAAATTGTTATTCAAATAGAGAACTATTCTTTTGTGCGAGAATGAAAGATATCGTTTCCTACTGTGAGCAGCTCCAGAGAAAAAAGGCGCGGTTAGAATATGTTTCAAGTAGGAAATCTGGTTAAACGATAGAAATATTTTTAGATGAAGATATTTTGAGTGGATTGCAATTGACATACTCATTGTAATTGTTTATATAATTCTTTTAATGGGACAACTTCCTAAATTTTTCTTATTTCTTTGAAGACGGGCAATTTTCTCTTGGTTGAAGATTTAGATCTCATGTTTCAAATGGATGTATTGTTTGCTTGGTTTATGGGTGTCTTATCAATCCTTAAGAAGTACTACAATAGAAATACCACCACAAAATTAAACTTGAAGCTTTTTTTGCAGCTGTGAACAATTTGCACCTTAGTTGCTGTTCATCAATGTAGCTTCGAGCTTACTCTCTTAGTCATCTGTTAGAACTCATTATGTATATTTGATACATTGAACCAACAGAAAAGAACTTGAGTATCCTGTTGTTTTAAATAACAACTGCTGCCTTTAAAACTGTTTGTGTAGGTTTTTGCTTCTACCAGAAACATATCAGGTAACACGAACATGCTGTATATTGTATTTCACACTTTCAATTTGCCGTATGTCGGTTGAGCACAGAGCACATGAATTTGAATATTTATAAATAACATTACTTTAGAACTGGTTGTGACTTGTGATCACGGTTTCATTGCATCCGACTTTCTTTAGCTATTTTACTTAGAACTAACTAAACAAGATAGTCCTCTATGTGAAAAAAAGAGTGTGTCAATGGAAAATTTAGGTGTGGAAACACAAGGCACATCAGCAAGCGCATCTTCATAAGGAGGAGGAGGAGCTTGGAGGCAGAGAATTAATTGATAGCCAGTGAAGCTGCTAGAAGGCATGTTTTCAAAGGATTTTTTTCCGAATGATACAGATGACATGACAATTTCAAATATTCGCATGAAGGAATTTCACCAAGAGAGATATATCATGACATGACATAAAAACGAAGCATCATATTGGTAGAGCTGTTGATGTCGAGGTCTCAGAATTCAGGCTTGTCAAATCAAAGATTTCTTGGGAATAATCATACATTATAAGTTAAATGAAAGACAATTTTAATGTTCCTATTGATGTCTTGATGGTTGCAGTTGTGGTGTTATTTATATAGTATCCAGCAATTAACATGCTATGCTATCTAGAGCTGATTTGATAATAACTTAGATGCACCAACGTTTAGTATACATCAAAAATAATAATTTCGACTTTCATGTATTGGGCCCGTGTGGGCACGGGCAATCACTGCCTAGTTTTTTTTGAATATAATAGAAGATCATTTACTGAAAGAACACTAGCTCTAAATTAGTTAACTTAAAGACAATGTATTTCATGAAACATGAAAACATTACGAACAGCGGCATGAAGTCACGAATTTGAACTTGTAATCTAGACATTAAAATTTGTGATTCTACGAGTAGTTAATCTATCTATATTATATTAAAAGCATGGACTCCTAAACTTAAATGTTAAATTACTAAAATATCTTTCTTTAAAATAAACTAATTATTATATTTATTTATATATATATAAAAAAAACTGGCCAGAATCTACTCCCAACCCACGCTTGGACACGAAGGGGTGTGCTCCTTCAGAGAAAAAAAAACTGTCTTCCTTTTGAATTCGATTCATTGCTTCAAATAGCGTGCTCCAGAATTAACTGGTCCGTCACTCTTTTGGCAAAAAGTTCCTTGGTTGCCAACTGTTTTGTGCCGCATCGACATTAACTGGCTGACGTTAATCTTTTTGGCCAATAATTGCTTGTCAGTTTGTCTTGTAAGTTCTCTAAAAAAAGACTTTTGCTTAATGATGTTCTATGGTCTCGTGTGTTCTGTATTCATCATGTCTAAAATAAGAAGAAAAAAAGTTGAGAAAGAAGAGAGGGTGCATGAGAGGTTTTGTTGTTATGATCTAATACAAGTAAATAAAGTCTAGGATAGAAGACTTGTGCTTAATTTCTCTATAACAATTCAGTTCAAAATGAAACACATAATTAATTTGATATCATGGGGAGGAATCATGTGCTTGAATTTTACCATCATGGGTCCATAGCTAACAATATAGAGCAAGCAAGTGTATGCGTAGGAGCGGAGCCACCGCTATAGTTATGGGTTTCGCGGTTTTGACTCAAATTTTATATTTATGTTAAAAATTCATTTAATATGTATTAAGTTTATCTAAAACCCAGTGAAGAAAAATAATTGTAAATTTATTATTAAAACTCATAAACAAAAAAATCTTGCATTAACCTTTAAGTCAAAGTGTTATGTAGTAAACAACATATATATAGAAAGGAACAATTTTGACCTTTCATGTTAGCTATATCTTATTTAATTTCTCAAGATCCCGCGTCATTCTTGGACATGAGGAAGCAGCTTCTGACTTGGACGGTCAAAGAACGACAACAAAAAACGGGTTCGACATTACAACCATTCTCTTTTATTTGTTAACCTTTCACTTTTTGTGATTTTTGTGAAGTTTATTTTTTGACAAAAGCTGTCATAGATTTTTTTTTTTTTCCTTTTGTGCGATGATCTCAGAATTCATATTGTGTTTTGTGTGCGTGTTATAATTAATTAGAAAAAAGAATATTTATGTTTCAAAGTTAAAATTGTTATTCTTTCGCAAATAATGTGTTGGCATACATAGATATATATTATATTTATGGAATCATTGAGAGTAATTTGATAGTGAAATGATGTAAGTATACTCTTTTGAAGAATTATATCTATGATTGAATGTAATTATGTCATTTTGAGATCAGATGAAATACAATGTGAGACTTTGATGATATTCTTGTGGCTTTCATTAAAGATCGGAGACGTAAATTTGATGTCTCTTGAGATGAGAAAAAATTTATATATCTTTGAGTTGTTGGGTGATCCATGTTGACACTTAAATATGATAAATGCTCCTATATATCTTAGATTTTTTATTCACGCTAAAATGTATATGTCACCGTGTTCCCTTATACTCTTCTGCCTGTGTTGTATATATATTAAAGTTTATATATATATGTTGATACATAGAATGTGGGGTCAAATTTAATTATCAGCAAATTGTTTAGAAAGCTTTGTGGTGAACTTAGAGGAGTACTACTTAAACTTATAAAATGTTATTTGACTCATATTATAATAGAGATAACCAATAGTTTATTAAACAAAATATATTGGAAAAATTTACTCTTTCTCAGAATATTTATTATTTAGAGTAAATATATAGGCAATGGATCATTTTGCCATTAGATGTTTGGCATTGTTTTTTATAGAGAAATTTAGCACTTTAGTCAACATCGTATTAGGTTTTACTTGTAATATATTTTTTTTTTTTATCACATAGGGGGTAGAGGAAGGGAAATGGAGAAGGGAATTACAACGTGAAGATTCAAACCCTCAGGAACAAGGTGAAAGTTTAGGTAGCCAACCAACTGTGCTACTAGATCCCTAGTAGCTACTTGGTAATATAGTTATTGTGTGACTTAAGATTTATTTACAAAGTTTGGTATTTGCTTGGAACAAATTACTTTCAAAATTTGGTGTTTGTTTGGAACGAACATTCATTTGAAATAATATTTTCATATAAATTTAATATTACATCAAATGTAAATTTATTTTGTACTCATCTAACAGGTTGAATTACTCGGTCACAAAATTGATAGTACTTCTACTTTTTACTAAATACAAGTAATGCTTGAACGAGGTTGATAACTTGTGATTGTGTCATTGATTTTTTTTGAGTTAAAACATTAGTAAATATAGAGAACCTTCATTTCAGAATTTTATTGTCACCTTGGGCTCAATTCTAATACATGTTTATGAAGCTTCTCTTATCCAAGTTAAGTGCAAATAACTTGTTTGGAGTTGGACTTGTCTGAGCAGTTTTCCTTGATACTCCCAATACAATACAAATATGCACATTTCTATACAATGAATTTACAATGATTTTTTATCTTTAGAAGCCAAGTTACTGAAAAAAAAATTAGCACTTTTATATTTGTTGCTTTCAAATTCATAGTGAGTGTAAATTTTTTTTAATGGTTTTCTTTGTAGTTTAATTGCTTCGGAGAGAATGATCTTATTGTTGACAGGAAGTTTCACATTTCTTTTATGCAAAATTTATATTGTTATTACTTTTCTTAATCATACACTACGTAACTTGACACATACATGCAACGCACGCGCCGAGAGTCTAGTTCTTAAATAAGTATCATTTACTGTCACAACTCAACTCGGGTGTTGAGCGAGCACCCACACTAACCCTCCTGGTGGGCGAACCCTTTCCGAACCAAAAGCTCAAATTTTCAAGTTAATAAGAGAAGAATAAACTAGCCAATCCAAACACAATTTTTAATAGAAAAATAAACATAAGAAAATACTTTCATTAATGGAACCATTCCCAAAATCGGGTCTAGACTCGTACAAGAGCTTCTAAGATATACAACTTGCCATGATATACAATTTAACTAAGTACAACTCCTGTTTTGGAATGAAAATCACCAGAAGCTTTAGAGTGGACACCGTGAGATCCTCGGAAGCTAACTGAACCTCGAGCATCAACCAGGAACAACTCTACACCCCAAAAAGGGTGTAGCAAGAGTAGTATCAGTACAACACACATACTGGTAAGCATTATAGGCCGACAACGATTAGCAAGACATATATAATAGGTAGGAGCTAACAGATAAGTATAATAGGAAATCAAACGAGGAAATACACATATCAACACAACAGTTCACAACACTTTAGTATAGAGAGTTTCCCTACCCTCAAATCATATCCTAAAGACAAGTTCTACTCCTCAATATACACGTTCACCTCGCCCAAATTGTTAACGCACAACAGATTGTCACTTAAGCATTACACAACCAAGGGGAGGTCAAGATAAGGGAAAACCATAATGATGTAAAATGCTATGCTTATGGATGAAGTGTAATGAAATGCAATGACAATTGCCACAACCTGTACACACATGCTACAGATGGAACTTTCGACGTCACAATAGTCATGACCCACAGGGACACGCGAAGTCCATGCACCGCTCGCTCCGAAATGTCCCATCGGATCACTAGCACACATACTGTCCGCTTCGATAACAACCTCGCATCACGGATAAACATAATATTTCCATCACAATGACTCATCATTGTTTCCATAAGTCTTTCCTCACTACCATATCATTTTTGTCATTGTTTCCGTTGGAACCACATCATGTAACTATATGAAATGCGGAATGAAATGCATGCATGAGTGTCAAACTCAACAACAATAATCATAAAGGTGTAATAATCGCAATTGATCATCCATAGCCAAAAGATTCAACAACCAATTTGAACCCGAGAGCAAGTACGATGCAACTCACTACTCAATTCATAAGCCTAGATGAAACTTCTAACTCCCAAGCATGTCAGTCATTACATTAGTCTCCCTCATAAACCACAATTTGTACATAGACGATCATAATATGGATAAACTACCAAGGATAAAGGAAATGGCATACTACGCCAAGAATATTCTGAACAAGCAATATCAAGCTCAACACAACCTCTAATCATGACTAATAAAGCAACAAGCACAACGTCACAATATGGGGCGGCAAGCCCAACATCACAAACATAACAACAAGCCCAATATCACAATATGGCAACAAGCCACACACAGAAGAAAATTACCAACTTAAGAGTATCCAACCCAACACCTTGTCCGAAGACCTATGCATGCTTTCACCATCAACATCTACTAATTACATATGAATTCCTAATCATAGTCTAGCTCAAGTAAGCCGTAACCTATCTCGAAGCCAAATAGGTGCCACGAACATCTCTCTCGAACTTTATCTTCCTTCTTCGGAAAGTGTTGAGAACAATAGGGTCTGGAAGAAAAGTATTCCTATAAGAGACGCATTGAGGATATTCAAATCCTACGACTCTAGAAGAGTGCTAAGAGATCTATATAGAACATCCCCGGGCCCACAAGGGAAAAATCAGAATTCTTCCATTAAACTAGTTTACTAGGTTCTCCAATGATTTATAGCCTAAATTTCATATTCATCTAACCTCAAATGGGACTCCAAGTCCTTCTATTACCAAAACCCCCAATTTCTAAGAAAATCCTACACTAACCTATTTGAGAAAACGCAACTAATAAATAGAGATTATAGTTAGAAGAAAATGATTTTCCCATGCTAAACAAAACATTATTAATCCTTACCCACCAAGAGTTTTAGTAGAAGAACACCATTCACCCACCTAGGGTTTTAGTAGCAAAAGAACTTTCCCTCAAATCCTTAGACTCCTAAGCATGAGATTTGACAATAGAAGATAAGGGACAAGAACGGAAGTAATGAGATAGAGTTAGATCTTACCCTCCCCAAAGGCCATGGATTTCTCTGAAATTCTCTTCAAGGAACACTAGCTTTGGTTTGGTGAAAATGAGGTCCGATCTCAAAATGGGGTAGTAAATGCTAGGTCTGCCCAGCGATTTCTGCTTGCGCGGACATCTGCCCGCTAACGCGATGTCGCCTCTGTGGAACGTATTTCGCAGACACATAATCATTAAAACCTAAGGTTGCTTGCCTACGCGGCTATAAGTCTGCCAACACGGGCACACTGAAGTGGAACAACTGTTCCCGAAAATTCCTACATTAGAGAGGTTCTTTCTAAAATTGGCTATGTGTCACTCTTGAGGTAAGCCCCACGTGTAACAATTACCAGCGCGGACCCAAACAAGGGTTATTTTGGAGAAAGGAGGAGGAAAGTCCGTAACGATCAAATGGGTCGTTACATTTAGCGAAGCACACTATAGCTCAAATTCTAATATCAAACTTCCATTGAGATTTGTTATTTATAGGATTATATTGGGCGCTGGATGGCACACATGTGAAAGCAAGATTACCGCAAGGCCAAGAAATATCTTATATTGGGCGGAAAGGTTATCCAACTCAAAATATTCTTGTTGTCTTCGATTTTAATATGTGTTTCACATTTGGATTAGCTAGATGGAAAAGAGCAGCTCATGATAGTCGTATATTTGGTGAGGCCCTTCACAGATCAGAGCTTAACTTTTCACATCCATTAAGGAACAAATATTACCTAGTTGATGCAAGATATCCACACGTGAGTGCATATATGGCTCCATACAAAAGGGAGGAATTGAGATATCACCTAGTAGAATTCGGTTGAGGTGCGGCACAACAAGTGCGAGCACCAAGAGGAACGAAAGAAAAATTTAACTATTTGCATTCTTCATGCATAAACTTTGTGGAGCGTACATTTGGTTTATGGAAAATGAGGTGGTCTATTCTTTGAGACTTGCATTACTATGACATTGATACTCGAAAGGATATCGTACTTGCTACTATGACTATTCACAATTATATTAGAAAGAAATGTAAGGTGGATGATGCATTCCGAGCAGCTGAGGATGAGAGATATGTTCCATCTATTAATCATGTTGATACATCTGTAAGAGCTAATATCGTAAATGTAGAAAATGTGAAAAATCAAAGTGATAATTGTTGGATGGCTATTCGTGATATGATTGCTGGTGAAATTGATAAACACTTGTAATTTATATATGAACTATTAATGGAGTATGTTTTTTATTTACAAACTTAAGTCAGATTATAAATATTATAGCTATTTATATAATCTATATTATTAAAAATAATCTTATCAAAGTAAGTTATAACTGAAAAGTGAATTAAGACACAAATTAATTTGTGTTCGAGTTAATTTAAAATTAAAAGAGTTGAAATAACAAGCTTATTTTTACTTTTAACAGTTTTAAGGTTATTTCAGCTAATTTAATAGAAAAAGAGCTTTTTTATTTTCAACTCTAGCACTTTAATCCAAACGCGTAACTATTTAGTCATAAATTTAACTCCAATACTTAAAATTGCTTTTCAACTCTTATTTACTTGGGCTAATTAATTACAGGTGACAAAAAAGTCTCAAAATTGAGTTGGGGTACGTAACTCTAAGTTTTTTTATTGAGTAGGGATGATAAAATTTGGATTAGTGATTAGGGAGTTTTGAACTAGCCCCAAAGTTATATTTTTAACAATTTGATCCCAAGCTTTGTTTTTTACACTTTGCCCGCAAGTTTTATTTTTAACACTTTGACCCAACCCATATAAACCCTAAAATACCCAAACTGAAAAAAAAAGCACCAAAGGTGGTCAGCCCCGTTTTCAACATTTTTGCCTCTTCTTCTTGCTTCTTCTTATTCTGCTGCTTTCTTCTTGCTTCTTCATTGTCCTTCTTCTTCTTCTTCTTCTTCTTGCTCAAGAAAGAAAAAAACGAGACCACCCGATTTTATAATTTTTTGACCGGATTTCATTCGTGTAGCACTGGGAATTACTTCATAAGTATTTTTCGCTCATTTGGTAAGTAAAACAATGCTGTTTTATTTCAATTTTTCATGTGGGTATAATCTACTGATTTTTCAACAACTTACAGTAGCTGTTGTAGTTGTTGCAACATATTATGTGGCTGTTGCAACTTCTACAACAAATTATTTAGTTGGTGTACTTGTTGCAACCATTGCTAAATACGTTGTATAAATAACTTGCAACAGGTGAGTGAGCTGTTGCAATAGGTAGTCCATTTGTTGCAACAACTCAATTATTTGTTGGAGTCAGCTTCAGTTTTTGGATGAAATAGAACCCAAAAAACTGAAGCTGCTTCTAACAGATTAGTGAGTTGTTGCAACATGTGGATTACCTGTTGCAACAAGTAGTCCACTTGTTGCAGCAAGTTAATAATCTATTGGAAGTAGCATCAACTGTCTGAAACAGAACCCAAAAAACTGAAGTTGCTTCCAACAGATTAGTGACTTGTTGGAACAAGTGGACTACTTGTTGCAATAGGTAATCCACTTGTTGCAACAATTCACTAATCTGTTGGACATCTTCAACAGTCTGAAACATTACCCAAAAAAATTGAAGCTGACTTCAATAGATTAGAGACTTGTTGCAACAAGTGGATTACATGCTGCAACAAGTAGTCCACTTGTTCCAAAAAGTAACTAATTTGTTGGAACAACTACTGCAGTTGTTTCACTTTGTTATAGTTTGATATGTACTGTCATGACCAATTTTTTGTTAAACAAAATATCTTCAGGTACCTCGAACACCACTAATGGGGGACTCAATAACAATAGGGGCTGATTGCCATGGTGAATGGATCGAGAAGCACAATCAATATATTTGGCAATGGAAGGGTAGTGACATGTTAGAGACGATAGCAATGAATGTCCAAAAAGATGTTGTGTTTGATGATTTTGTGAACCTAATCATCACCTACTGTGAATTAACTTGTGAACCAAAAGATCTTGCCATCACTTACATGCACAGCTCTTTTGAAAATCAGAGGGTCTTGCCATTTAAGATAACCGATCAGGTTTGTTTGCGTGCTTATTTAAATGATGTAGCTAGGCTCATTTTAAGGGTATACGTCATTGGAATCCCGGTAGAGAACCACAATTTATCTCAAGACCAACAAGATGTGTGTAACGACCTTTCCGTTCGTTATGGGAAAAGTAGGGTCACCCCACCAAATAGAACCTTCCCAAGAGTAGAACGAGCTCGTAGAACTCAATTTTGTAAGCTTAACAGCTGAAACTTAACTTTCTTGTGATTATTGTTTAAGTTTGATTGAGTCCGTCGGGTGGTGACGTAGGAAATTAGAACTCCATTGGAAATTCTGAGGCTATGGGTGGATTTGTATGATGTTTTTATGTCTGGTTGCATGTTTTATTTGTGTTTGTGAGGCCTCAGATGAAATGTGGAGTGGAAGGGGGGGAAACTGGACAAAAAGTCGAGCTCACTGCCCAAATGGCACCACTGGGCGGTACCGCTGTAGCGGTGGTTTGACCGCTTCCAGCGGCCAGCCATTTTTCCTATGGCAGCTGTGGCGGGCAATGGTCCGCTACGGTGATACCGCTATAGTAGGGGATGGAACGCTATAGCGGTGAGCGGATTTCCTTTCGGTCAGCTATAGTAGTCGCTTGGCTGCTATAGAGGGACCACTTTAGCGGTGGAACGACCATCGCAGCGGTCGACGGAAAACAGTAGCCCATGTTTAAAACACTTAGTCTCACATTCTTTATTTATAATAACCCAACACAGTTCCCCACAAGCACCCAGGGTGGAATTCTAAGCTAGGGCAAGAAAACTCTTGAGAGGTAAGTCTCATCTATCCCTTTCTATCATTTCGTTTGTCCTTCATGATTGTCATCCCTTTTATGGGTCTTAAATGGTGAAATTGTAATAGAAACCTTAGAAATTAATAAACCTTCTAAACTTGATGGGTTATGGTTATTATCACTTAGTTTTCATCTAAAGGCTTGGGTTAATTTCTCTTAATCATGAATTGAATCCTTAGGATCATAAACTAAGTGAATTGAGACCTAGGGTTCTATAAAAATCGTGTCTTGACCATGAAAACTGATTGTAGTGGGAATGTTGAGATAATATTATTATAATTTGATGATTAATGATTGCCAAGGCCCTTGATAGGTTTCTTTACACCTTGAAAATCATCCACCCATTGGAATGGGATAAACCGAAGAGTATTCTTGAATTGGTACTTGTGATGTGAGTAATTATGACTCATTGAGCCTTCTATTTCTAGACTTTGAGCGTTCTGAGGCTTTGAGAAAGGGAAAAGCTATAGTGGAGTGACTGCGTTGTTCCAGCTTTACGTTTGAGGTGGGTTACGGTCTACTTGAGTTAGACTTTGGTTAGTTGATTGTATGTTTTGTGAATTCTTTAAGAGAAAGCATGTCTAGTTTTCATGCATGATGTTGTGTGGTTGAATTCTCATGTGAATGCGATTGAGTGGTTGTGTAGGCTTTGTGCCACTATGCTTGTGTGTTAAATTGCAGTGGATGTGTTTGTGATAAGAAGCTAATATGATCTTCTCAGCGATATTGTGACATGAAATAATGATTTGAGCATTGATAATGAGAAGGTAAGAAACATTGTCCTGTAAAGAGGTATGGAAAGGCACTCATGTGACCTAGATTATGGGCTCGTGGTCCGAGGTTAGTTTTGGGAAAGAGAGGTACATTGTTATGGTCCGCGTCCGAGGTTCGTTCTGGAGTGGAGGTTTATGCTCGGGTCCGAGGAGTGGATCCGGAACGAGTGCTACATGGACACCATGGGTCCCCTGCAGGTCATGACTACTGAGCAATGACATGAGTTAGCATGTGTGAACAGTGAGTATGATTATTGTGGTAAACTTATTTCTGTTGTGGCTTCCGTTGATTGTGATTTTTGATATCTTGGTTACTTGATTGTGATTATCCTTGGTTGACTTGTCGTGGTTTATTGATATTCATGTCTGTTGGCTGGCTTGTTTATTCTATTGATTTTATGAGATATGCATGATACTAATCTTAGTCGGCCTATGATATTTACCGGTACATAGTGTTTGTACTGATACTACCTTGCTGTATTCTTTTGAGTGCAGATTGTGATATAGAGACTGCTACCCGCTCTCACATCTAGCGTTGAGGACGTTCTTGACATATCTAAGATGAGTTTGTATCCATGCCGGACCGCCCGAAGATCTTCCTCTTATGATGTCTTTTCCTATTCTAGACATTATGGATATTTATTAGACAGATTTCATTCCTTAGACATGTTTTTAGATTAGAGTTCTGGTATGATGACTTTCGGATTTTGGGGATTTTGTAATAGTTAGAACTTCTGCACTTATTTAAGTATTTTATGTCATGACTTATTTTATTTAATTGATGCTTGAATGAGTAATAACTGATTAACTTGGTTAATATAAAATCGGACTTGAATGAATAGATGGCTTGTGTGTTGGTTGGCCCACTAGAATTTAGTTGGGTGCCAGTCATGGGGGGTTGGGTCGTGACAATGTGTTAAATAATGAATTGGATGCGGTGGATATGGATATCCCAGATAATAGAAGTGGGGCTGACCAGATTCCTATACCCGAAGTTGCGAGCAATACAGTGGGCACTACACAATCAACACAGTCTAGGCATGTTCAAGATGATGAAACATGTTTTTATAAAGGAATGTCATTTAAGAACAAGGAAGCACTAGCAACTTCATTGAAACAAAGAAGCACTAGCAACTTCGTTGAAACTTGCTTGTTTGAAGAAAGATTTTAGCATCAAGAAGGTGATTAATTCGCATACTGTGTATTACTTCAGATGTGTACATCCAGAGTGCAAGTGGAGGCTGAGGGCTGTGAAGCTTTTAAGTTCTGACAGATTTTGTATCAGAACCTACATAAAGCATCACACATGTGGTTCTGAGCACATTACTAGCCATAATCCACATGCTACAACGAAAGTCATTAGTGAATACTTCTAAGATAGGTTTCCTGACGGTAAAGGCCCATCTACAAAAGATATGAGTCACTCAATCCGTACAAAATTGGGTTGTAAGGTAAGTTATTGGAAGGTATGGAAGGGCATAGAGATTGCAAAGGCTTTGACAAGGGGGACACATGAGCACGGGTATGCGGTGCTTGATGCGTACAGTTATATGCTTCGTTCTGCAAATCAAGGAAGTAAGACGGCATTGAAGGTTGATGAAAATGGGAAGTTCAAGTACTTTTTTGTAGCGTATAAGGCTTGGATGCTTGGTTTTGCGCAAATGAAAAAAGTCATAGCTGTCGATGGGACATTTTTGAGGAGCAAGTACGAAGGAGGGTTGTTGTCAGCCGTTGCACATGATGCGGAGAATCATATTTTTCCGGTGGCATTTTGTGTAGTGGACAAGGAGTGTGATGCTTCGTACAAATATTTTCTTGAACAAATGCGAAACTATGTAAAGGATACCCTTGAGTTGTGCATAATTTCTTATAGACATCCAAGTATCAAAAAGGCAGTTTCAATTGTCTTCCCTACATCTCATTATGGTTTTTGCATGAGGCACCTTAGGGAAAATCTGAGAACCACCTTTCACACTAGGGAGGTCGTATCTTAATTTTATAAAGCAGCAAAAGCATACAATATTGATGTGTTCAATGACCATTTCAATTGAATCAGAGATATGGTTCCTGGGGCCGCCGAACATTTTGAACGTACTGGATTCCACAGATGGAGCAGGGCATTCTGCCCCGGAAATAGGTATTTGTACATTTCTGTTTCCAACAAGTAACACATCTGCTGCAACTAATAGGTTACTTGTTGCAACTAATGTTCTACTTGTTGTGATTTTTCCTATAGCTGAGCCACCTGTTCCAACACTAATATGTTTGCTTTCTCATGTATAATTTTATGACGACAAACACTGCTGAGTCAGTGAACTCAATGTTCAATGTTGAAAGAGAATTTCCCATTACTGTTCTATTTGATTCCATAAATAGGAGGTTTGCTGAAAAATTTCATGAGAGGCGTATGGAGTTCATTGACTCACCAACCATCTTTGTTCCCTCAATGGAAAAAACAATTGAAAAATTTGTCAACTAGGGGAATAAGTTATTGGCCCATCAAATTCCCAACTATAAGTTAAGCTTCATCGGTCACGGTTCAGTTGCAATAGTTGATCTGCAAAGAAGATCTTGTACTTGAAGAGTTTTTGACTTGGACAAAATACCTTGTCCACATGCTATGGTAGCGCTTCGAGTCCAATATGGTGAAGACTTTGGAAGGCGGATTTATGACTACTCATCTCCATATTATAAGGTGGAGAAATTACATAATTGCATATTGTAAGGAAATGAATCCCGTGCCTTCTGAAGAATCTTGGGAAGTTACTATAGAGATTTTAGAGAGAGAAATACCTTCTCCACATGTTGATCCGAGCAAACCGAGAAGAAGACGGACAAAGAGGAGGCGTGGAATCAGAGAATCATTTCCAATGAGGAAAATAAATGCTCCATATGCAAAACAGCTGGCCATAGAAAAACTACATGCCCAAACCAAAATGGTCCATAGTTGTTAATCTTGCAATGTCTTCTAATAATAATTACTATTATTGGTGTTTGTGAACTTGAATTTTATGACATTTTTATGTTTGTTCTTTCTTGCAATGAAAAATTCTGTTGTTTGTGTTTGTGAACTTGGTTTATATGATACATCGATTTTGTTCAAATCACCAATGTATGCTCTGTGGTTTTGCAATTTCTAAACAGTTTCCAACAAGTAATAATCCTATTGCAACAGCTCTGTAACTTGTTGGGATTTTCCCAACCAGTAATCAGACTTGTTACAACAACTATATATCTGTTGTTTGTTATCCAACAAGTGATAAGACTGGCAGCAAGTAACAAATCTTTTGCAGCAACTAAGTTACTTAACTTGGTTTTCCAACAAGTGGCATGACTTGTAACATCATGTTATTTGGTGTTTTGAGTTTTTACAACAAATGGAATGAGTTGTTGCAGAAACTCGATAACTTGTTGTGTTTTATCCAACTAGTGATATGACTCGTTCAATAACTATGTTACTTGCTGCAACAGATTATACAATTGGTGCAACATATACTTCAATTGCTGCAACAGATACTGCAATTGCTGCAACAACTATGATATGAGTCACTTATATTTAGTAATCAACAAAGGGAATCAATAATATTTAGTGTTAAACAAAGGGATTCAATGATATTTAGTGATCAATATATTTATCTACTAACATCCTTAACGGATTAGACAGTGATTTCATTGGTTAGATGGGTAGTTCTAAGTGTATTCTTCGTAAATCGATTGATCGTTGGAGTAATTTAATGAGAACTACTTGATTCACTCATATTTAGTGATAATCAAAGGAAATCAATGATATTTTCTATTCAGTATATGTACCTAATCAATTTGATGGTATTTTGAGTCAGGACATATGATCAACTTAGTGTATTCTTCCTAAATCGAGTGATCGTTAGAGTTATTTGATGAGAACTACTTGATTCACCCATATTTAGTGATAAAAAAGGAAATCAATGATATTTATTGTTCAGTATATGTATCTAATCAATTTGATGGTATTCTGAGTCAGGACATATGGTTTCTCTCTCTCTCTCTCTCTCTCTCTCTATATATATATATATATATATATATATAAACACACTTAATTAATTTGATGGTATTTAGAGTTAAACATTTACAACATCTAGGTATGATTTCGTAACAACTAAGTAACTTGTTTAAATGTACCGAGCCATTTGTTGCAATAGATAAACAACTTGTTGCAACAGATTATCAACTTGTTAAAAATCTTCTTCAATAGCTGTTAGATTTGTTTCAACAACTGAGCCATCTATTGCAACAAATTAGAAACTTATTGCAACAGATTATCAACTTGTTGCAATTTTTTCAACAGCCGTTAGATTTGTTGCAACAACTGAGCCATCTGTTGCAACAGATTAGAAACTTGTTGCAACAAGTTAGTAACTTGTTGAAATAGATTTTGTGACTTGTTTGAAACTACTGAACATAATGTCTTGCAACAGTTGTTTGTTTTTTACCAACAGATTAAGTATTTGTTGCAACAAAATTGTGACTTGTTTGAAACAACTTAAATACTTGCAGAAATGTCTTAGAAAGGTACTGAACACCTAACATATACTTAAATTATATAATGTCATCAACATCCACCATAATTCACCAATGACATAAAGTTGAAAGTTAGAATAAATTGCTCAACAGGCCACCTTTGGTCTCCAAAAAATACAAATTAAATAAATTGTTTATCAGCCCATCTTAGGGCTCCAACACCTTTTCAATAACACCTAAGGCCCATCTCCATGTCATCTTCCTCACAGAGTTGTCGCTGATTAGATTGTCAGGTTTTGTCACATTTGTGCCGGTGAGCAAAGCCTCTATAAAAGCAAGTGAGTACGAACCACATGTCCTACTAGTGTCATTGCGGGGGAGATTCATTTTCCTATCGAATCCCCACGGTTCATGGAGTAACTTTGCAGGAAAGTATGTGAACATGCCACTGTTTTAGTAACTTGGGCCACAATTCCAATACGGGCTGCATGTAACAAAAGAAAGCATCATTTGGGTAGACAAGAATGTTGCAGTCATAAACATTTATCACTCCCTCTTCAATCTTGAACTCGAGAGTGAAAAAATGTGTGACATCAGTATTCATCATTGTTAAAACCCTCTTTGCACCAGCCTATGAGCAGCCACCCGCGTAGGGTCGAATACCTCTACAATAATTGACCACTTCATCATCCCATAGAAATTTAGTAAGTCTAACCTCCAAAGGCACAACATTCGGAACTGCACTCTCATTTGTCAAATCTGTGTATCTCTTGAGAATGTTATTGTAAAAGTTGAGGTCCTGGATTATATCAGTGGAATCATAGTACTCAGAAAATTGATTTGCCTCATACGCATTAGAAGCAGGACTTCATCTACATGCTAAAGTAAAAGTAGTAAAACAGTTAGCTACTTGTTGTAACAAATAACTAACTTATTGCAACAGCAAATTAACTTGCTGCAACATATTCAACAAAATAAAGGACCTGTTGCAACCGATTCAACAAAATGAAGGACTTGTTGCCACAACATAATGAATTAGATAGATATATACAAGTGTTGAAACTTACACAATCCTCCTACAAAATATTCATGCTTGTCATAACCTTGAAGTCTGGGGCCCCAAATTCATGCATTGAGTACATTTTTTCCCACTCTTTTTGGCTTTGAGCACAGTGTCAAGCTTTTTCTTTCTTTGGGCTTTTACAGGCTTGAAAATGTCTACCCTTTTTAGCACTTTTGGCCCAACATCAGGAAGAGAAGTCTCAATTGACTTCCTGGGAGTGGCAGCTGATTTCCTTGATCTAACTGATGCAACTGCCTTGGCAATTGCTTTGCCCCTCTTCCGAACATGAATAGGAGTATAGGGGTGAGGAAAGGCTCTTTGATAGATTGATGCCCCTCTTGGATATCAAACTCTGGATAGAAGTGTTTGTGGCTTCTTGTGCCTGCACCAACTCCTCAACCTTTCTAACCAAATTATCCATTTTCTCCTTGCAAGTGGTGCATTCACAAGCACATGAGGGCACCTTAGAGGTACCGGGACCAACATCAATAAATCTTCTACCACTTAATTCACCACCACTAAAATTACCACTAAATCCTCCAACACCACTAAATCCAGCAACTGGAGTAAATTCACCAATATCAACATCATCATCTCTTAAATTTCCCCGACAATACTTTCCTGGACATCATCACCAACACCAACACCACCACCACCAACAAAATCAATAGGTTGAACAACACCACCACCAACATTAACAACAACATCGCCACCACCAAAACACCACCAAAAACATCAACAACAACATTACCACCAAAGAACAAGACCACCACCACCAGCAACAACATCATCAACCCTAGTTGATTCCCTTGTGATGGCTGTCACTCCAGCCAATTCCCCTTTGAACCCATCCATCAATCTGTCAGGCACAGATTCTATGGGTATAAAGGTGACAAGGCATGACATCTCCAACTCTCTTATTGTCTGGACAAGCCATGGGTGCACAACCTACAACAAGAAAGTAGATATATCAAAATGGTGCTAAATCATGAAAAGCAAGACCTATTTAAAAGAAGTTATCAGCTCAGAGGTTGTTGTAATAGGTTACATCTGTTAGTTGTCCAACAGATGGGTAACTTATTGCAGCAGGTTACTCATTTGTTGGATATTGTCCAACAGATTAGTAACTTGTTGCAACAGATTATTGTACCTGTTGTAAAAATTTACTGTAACAGATTCAGAAGTTATCAGATTAGCAAATAAAGTGATCTGTTGCAACAAGTATCACACTTGATGGACATTATCCAACAGATGGTGTAACGACCTGTTTTGTCATTACCGTGATTATTCCGTTTTTGCCTTCATTGACCCGTTATCGAGTCTCGTTAAAACTATTTTGACATGAAAAGATAGTTGGCATGACTTCCTAGGCATCGTTGTGGGCCTTAGAATGTTTTCTAGAAAAATTAGGCATTAAGCGAAAATGAGTTGACTCAAAGTTGACTTTTGAGTAAACGGACCTTTTTTGGGAATCCGTCGATTTCGAGAGGTCTGGATGGTCGTTTAGAACTTGTGTGTATATTTAGGTTCCCAATGCACTCGGGTGCATTTTGGGACCTGGGTTGGAAATTTAATTTTGAGGTATCGGGGGTTGACTCGGTCAACAAAATCTCTGATGGGAATTCCGAGGCTACGAGTGCGTTTGTAGCGTGTTTTTATGTATATCTGCATATTTGGTTTGTATATTTCTGGTCTCGGGTGAATGCCGGATTTAGGGATGAAATTGTGAAAGTTGGGAAAAATTCTAGTGTCTGGTGTCCGCTGCAGCGGCAGTATGTATTTTGGCCAGGACCACTGTAGCGGTCTGTACAACAGTTAGGGCGGTACCGCTGGGCGTCATATGACCGCCGTAGCGGTTTATTTGAGATCGACCTTATTTTATAAGTTTAAAACCCCAAAACCCTAGTCATTATTTCTATGCCGATTTGAGAGCTTTGTGGAGGCGAATTGGAGGGTTTTCAAGTGATTTCTTCCCTAAGGTAACATTCCTACCTTATTATGATTCCATTAACCTCTCTTCATCATCTAGCATAATCTAGAATTCATAGAATTTAATGGGTCTTCAATGGATTCTTGAGTTAAGCTCTAAATCATTTTTGGTTCCTAGAATCTTCCTAAATAGTAAGATTAATGTTGAATATGCTTGAATATGTTGGGAACAAATTAGCTAGATTTATATTTTCCAAAAAAAGCTTAAGATTAAAAGAGGGGTTTTTATGGGTTTTCCTCCTAATGAGTTCTTGGCTTTGAAATCTTATATTATTGGTTGGGCTAACTTCATTAAGCACGAAAGTGATGATTATAAACTATATAAACATGTTTCCCTCCATTTTTAGAGGTAAAATTGTGGGATTAAAGTTAGGGTTCTTAGACCCAAATTTGGGGGTTTTCATATTAATGGTGATTTTGAGAATTGATTAAGTATTCCTATGATTAAAGTAATGGGTTTTGACCCTTTGGTATTGAATTTGGTATTTTGGTCATAAAATTCCCGTTTTGCTCTTGAGACCCGTTTTTCCTAAATTAAAGGTTGGAGTTTGACCCGAATAGAATATAACCAATATGGGCATTGTTCTTCTCGTATTCTTACATAGAATCTCTATTTGATTAGAGTTTGATTGTGTGGAGACTCACCGTAGGGCAAGGAATTAGCTCGTGGTCCGTGATTTGCTGTTCGGCGTTCCAGGTAGGTTATGGTTTACCTTTATGGTTAGACTTCGACTAGAGAAGCGTATATATAGATAATATTATCGGAGATTTCATGTAAATCTTCGGGTATGAAGTTTGGGTTGGATGTTGCCTTAGGGTTTGGTATTGCTTGTGACTGGTTTGATCGGGCTTGTGGCCTGTATACTCTATAGGACCTTGTTTGGTACGTTGTGTATAAATTGGTGGATTGTTTGTGAATTGGGAGTCAAACGGAAGGACGAAATTACTTGATATTGATACTAGTACTTAGTGTACGCCTTGTTGTTGGTATAACAATTTTGGGATATTTGGCCCTTATTGTCATGGAAATTGGATATTCATTATAATTACTGTGTGGACCATTACTGATGATATTGGTGCGCTTTGTATGGCACGGATGTGTATCATTTGTGATATTGGTGCGCTATGTTTGGCACGGCTTGAAACTTAAGATTGTTCACGGTTTATAGTTGCATTGTCCCACATTCATACTCATATTCATGGCATATTGATTATTGAGTCACCCTAGGCTTTGTGATACGGAATGACAGAGATGGAAATACTGATACTATATTGTTAGGCTTTGTGATTGGCACTGATCATAGAAACGAGAAGGAAATATTGATGAATGTGATATTGTGAGACTTGATTATTAGTAAAATTGAGAGTCGTGACTCCTTGTGGTTTATCTCGTTGCCTTGATGATGATATTACTTGTACGCCCCTTCGTGGCACGATTAGTTGATATAATTCATTGATATTGTACTTGTATCATATTCATACTTCATACATTATTGCATTGGATACTGAGTCATCTCTGGGCTGTGTGCGGAGTGATCTATATTCTTCTGAGACATATTTGATATTGAATCATCTCTGGGCTATGTGTGGAGTGACTGATATGGAACACTGATATAGTGAGACTTTTGGATATTTGGTCCTCTGAGCTGTGTGCGGAGTGGCGGTGCTTGGACTTTACGGGTCCCCCATGGGTTGTGCTGCCGAGGCGTGGAGGTATTCCGCCGTCAGAGTACAAGAGTACCAGCATTGCATTGCATCACATTGCATACATACCTCATATTGCATTGCTTTGATTATACTTCCTGGTTGATTATGACTTGGTTATGGTGTTGGTTATGCTTCTTGGCTTTTGGTGAGTTAGACTACATTGGTTGGATTGTACTAGTAGACTTGTTTGATATATGTGAAAGGTGGGAACAATTGAGATTAGTTGCTATAATATAAGGTTGGATATGAATGGTGATTACGTGGAAAAACATGACTTGTATTCTATCGTTTACTTGTTTTCTTTTACCTTATTGTCTTTATGTATGTCAACTAGTCTTAGTCAGCCTATGATACCTACCGATGCGTTGTTTTGTACTGACCTACGCTTGCTGCATTCTTTTATGGATGCAGAGTATTAGATAGGTTCACTCCTTTCCCTCGTGGCTGATCGGTAAGGCTGCTGTAGAGTTATTCCAGGGTGAGCACGACGACGGCCGCTGCCCGAATGTTCTTTTCCTTACTTACTTGTCTTCTCTTATTTCGAGACAATTGTATTATGAGACTTTTCCATCTTCCGACTTGTAGTATTTAGTTAGTGCTCTTGTATGACCAGACCAGATACTGGGGGGCTTATGACTACTTCCGCATTTATTATATATTCGAATGACAGGCTTTGTTGCTTATTTTCTTCTGCTATATATACTGTGTTTGTGAAAGTTGAATTAAGGGTTCGCCTACCGAGGTGGGATAGGTAGGTGCCCACGTGACTTTGTGAAATTGAGTCGTGGCAGATGGGTAACTTATTGCAACAGGTTACTCATCTGTTGGACATTTTCCAACTAACTTGTTGCAGCAGGTTACTTATCTGTTGTAAAAAGATAGTTACATGTTATAACAGATTCATATGTTGGGTAACTTGTTGGAACAGGTTACTCATCTGTTAGACATTGTCCAATAGATTCAGAAGTTGTTGCAACAGATGCATGTTTTATTGCAGTAGATTACAAAAGCTGTTGCAATAACTAGTTACCTGTTGTAAAATATTTAAGCTTATAGAAGTTAAGTTTATTCTATATGAATGTGTTCTAATGCTTACAGCTTCCTTATTGGGGTTGAAAAGGTCAACACTCACTTTTGTGTTGTTCCTGGCAGTCAGCTATCTAAGAATTTTTGGAAAAGTAACTTCTTCGGAGTATTCATTCACTTGATGCTAGAGGTGAGGAATGACTTTAAATGCCCAAGCCTAGAAAAAAAGAAGCCATCAAAAATCAAAATAGTGATTGAAAATAGAAAGATAAAATATTGAAGAAAGTTTACCATGAAAGCCCAAGGGAAGCCATATAGGTTGTCTGTCTTCCCCATTGGCTTCAATTCTCTCAACAAATATTCAACAGTCAACCTAAAGCTTTCAAGACCCCATAAATAGTTGTTGAAGGCATCATAGTCCTCTGCAAGTTTAATCAATCCAAGCAGTATGTTGTTGTTTATGTCTTTTGCCCAAAGACACTGTGCACAAACCAAACTAAGCACAGTGCCTCCTTGTGCTTTTTGGAGAAAGTTTTGGACTCCAAATCTTTCAACAATTTCTTCTCTTTGTAGCTCTTTCCCACTAAGTCTACCAAAGAGACATCATTCTTAGCATTGGAACCCTTTGCTTTCTTGGCTGGCTTAGCTGCCTTAGGAGTCCGGGCTGGCTTGGTTAATACAACAGTAGGAAGAGGCTCACAAGGATGACATCTCAATCCGATAACTATGGCAAACTTCTTCATGCCAAAGCAAACCGGCATGCCACAGTAATAAATCCAAAACTCATCCTTTCTATCACAAATAATCCTACGCTTCAAAAGCCTGGACACCATTGTCATTTGAAACCGCACACCGATTTCATCAAGCAAATCTAAATAAAGCAAAAGCAGCTAGCCCTAAAGAAATTCTCCAACCCCTGCTACTGAAGAATGCCCCTAAATTTGTCAAAGCCCTTGCCCATGCTTGATTTGACCACAATATCATCAGATAAATCATTATTTTCATTTAGCGGCATCCTCATGCCGTACTTTTCAATGCTGAAACTCTTGACGACCTTGTCAATGGAAGGTCTATTGGGTTCTGTGCCAATACTAGAAGACTCAAGAATAATGACATCCACATTATGTTTCCTCTTTTTTCTTAAATCGGCCAAGGTCGTCAAAATGTGATCTGTAGTTTCTTCTTCGTCTTCTTTATTACCCTTTTTAGTTTCTTCATCTTCTTCACCTCCTTCATCTCCTTCATCATTTTCTTCTTCATCTCCTTCAGCAGATTTGTCATTATCTTTTTCAGTTTCTTCTCTAGTTTCTTCATCTTTCACTACTAAAAAACTGCCAAAAATCGACGGACAAATAACCGACAATGCGTCGATTTTTTGCATTTCTATTTTTTAAAATTTTTCTAATTAGAAAACCGACAGACGAGGTCTGTTTTTTTTTGGCAGAATTTTGAAAATATATTTCTGCCATTTTTTTTTTACAAAAACCGACGTCCCACATCGGTTTTATTAAAAAAAATAAAATAATAATTAATATAAAACCGACGGACAACGTCGGTTTTAGTTTTAAAAATATTTTAAATAATTTACAATTCATTTTATTTTTAAAAAAATTAATAAACGTTTTTTTTAGGAAACCGACGGACCGGGTCGGTTTTTAATACTTTTTTTTTGGTCAAATGCTGGTCAACTTTTTAAAAAAACCGACGGACAGGGTCGGTTTTGTCCGTCGGTTTTTTTAAACAAAAGGGCCGAAGGAGTTTCACTCTTCATTTCTCCTTCTTCCCAAACAAAAAACCCCATTCCTCCAAAACCCTATCCGCCGCCCACCCCCGTCTGCCCAGCCCCGCTGCCCAGTTCCCTGCCGCCCAGCCCCGCAGCCTGTGTAGCCCACCCCCACCTACTCCAAACCCGTTTTTAACTTAGTAAATTGAGGTTAGTTTCTTTTAAATTAGGGCTATTAAAATTCTTTCAATTTTAGTTTTATTTGTAGATTTTAGGCCTAATTTTAGTCTATTAAGCTTTGTTAAACATCATTTGTAATGTTATTAATGTTGAATTTGTGAAAAAAAGGTAAATTTATTTGACTAGTTTACTTTTCATATATATATTTTTTTGCTTGAGATTGTACTATATTTTATGTTCATTGTCAATGTATTTGTGTTAGCTTAGTTATCATTGTTTGTAATATTATTGATGTTGAATATGTGCAAAAATGTATACTTTAATTATTTGACTAGTTTTTTTTTTTTTGTTGTTTGGATTGTGCTTTTTGTTAGAATCCATAAGTTATTAGAATTGTTATTGAGCATTCAAAATTAGAACTGGTTGAGATTGTGCTTTTCAAAGTTAGAATTGTTAAGTTACAGTATTTCTATAACCTCAAAACTAAAATGTAGACTTTATTTCACTAGATTTACTTTTCAATTTTTAGAATTGGTTGGGATTGTGCTTTTCAAAGTTATATTAAAGTTAGAATCCATAAGTTATTAAAGTTAGAATTATTATTGAGCATTCAAAATTATAATTGGTTGGGATTGTACTTTTCAAGGTTAGAATTATTAAGTTATAATATTTCTATAACCTCAAAACTAAAATGTAGACTTTATTTGACTAGATTTACTTTTCAATTTTTAGAATTAAAGTTAGAATCCATAAGTTATTAAAGTTAGAATTGGTTGGGATTGTGCTTTTCAAAGTTATATTAAAGTTAGAATCTATAAGTTATTAAAGTTAGAATTGTTATTAAGAATTCAAAGTTAGAATTGGTAGGTATTGTGCTTTCTTAAATTATTGATGTTTAATTTGTGAAAAAATATAAACTTTATTTGACTAGTTTACTTTTCATATATACATATATATATATATATATATATATATTTTTTTTTTCTTGCGATTGTGTATTTTTTATGTTCATTGTCAATGTATTTATGTTAGCTTAGTTAGAATTGGTTGGGATTGTGCTTTTCCAAGTTATATTAAAGTTAGAATCCATAAGTTATTAAAGTTAGATTTGTTATTGAGAATTCAAAGTTAGAAGGGGTTGCGATTGTGTTTTTCAAGGTTAGAATTGTTAAGTTATAATATTTCTATAACCTCTAAACGAAAATGTAGACTTTATTTCACTAGATTTGCTTTTCAATTTTTAGAATTAAAGTTAGAATCCATAAGTTATTAAAGTTAGAATTGGTTGGGATTGTTCTTTTAAAAGTTATATGAAAGTTAGAATCCATAAATTATTAAAGTTAGAATTGTTATTGAGAATTCAAAATTAGAATTGGTTGGGATTGTGTTTTCTTAAGTTATATTTTAAGTTAGAATTCTTAAGTTATAATATATTTCTATAACCTCAATAATTTGTGGGTATATTTTTGTAGATGGATCGTATGTGGATGTATAACATGAATTATAGTGATCGTGTGGGTGTACATGATGAATTTGTTGAAGGTGTTGATGGGTTTATCACACATGCAATGTCACTTCACCCTTTTCAAAATGAAGGGGTAATTAGGTGTCCTTGTTCCCGTTGCCGGTGTATGAAGTATTTGAAACCGGAAGCGGTTAGGGTTCATTTATATAGTCGTGGGTTTAAGGAGAAATATTATGTCCGGACTGATCATGGAGAGATCGACGGGGTCAATGGTATATTTTATAATATGGTTGTTGGTGAAAGTAGTAGTGTCGCAGAATATAGTCATGTCGAATATGATAGAGTTAATGATATGGTTAATGATGCTTTTGGCATACGATGCAGGT
Source organism: Lycium ferocissimum (assembly GCF_029784015.1). NCBI lineage: Eukaryota > Viridiplantae > Streptophyta > Magnoliopsida > Solanales > Solanaceae > Lycium > Lycium ferocissimum. The sequence goes on along the minus strand of NW_026727815.1, from coordinate 3,754 downwards.
TTGAACACGAGCAAAGTTTTGAGAAACCTCACAATGAAGAAGCAATGCGCTTCTATCAAGAATTAGAAGAGGCTAATCGTCCACTTTGGGTAGGAAGTCGACATTCTAAGTTGTACATTGCGGTTAGAATGATTAATATCAAATCAGATTGGATTCTTGCAAGCTGCTATGGACTCAATGATTAAGCTTGTGGGGGAACTAGTTAGTCCGAAATTCGACATACCTAAGAGTTACTATGAAGCAAAGAGATCGGTTTCCAAATTAGGATTGTCGTATGATAGAATTCATTGTTGTCCAAACGGCTGTATGTTGTTCTATAAGAAAGATGCTGATTTAAATGAATGTAAATTATGTGGACATGCGCGTTATAGGCAGACACCTAGTGGGAAGATGGTTCCAATTAAGGCGATGCATTATTTACCTATTATAGATAGCATAAAGAGGTTGTTTGCATCGCCGAGTTATCCTCCTCACATGAGATGGCACAGCGAAAATAGAAGGACAACTGGTGTTATGTGTCATCCATCGGATCGAGAAGCGTGGAAACATTTTGACATAGCTTATCCTGATTTTGCTAGTGAACCAAGAAACATTTGTTTGGGTTTGTGTGCGGATGGTTTCACTCCATACTCTGTTTCGTCTGCACCCTATTCTTGTTGGCCTGTATTTCTTACTCCATATAATCTACCGCTTGAGATGTGTATGACAAGTCCCTACATATTCCTAAATTGTGTTATCCCCCGGGTCCCCCGTAATCCAAAAGTTTTGATTGATGTCTATCTATAACCTTTGATTGATGAGTTAAAACAATTGTGGTGTGAAGGTGTAGTGACATATGATATATCAACTAAGAGCAATTTCAATATGCGTGCTTCTTTGATGTGGACTATTAACGATTTTCCTGCGTATGGGATGTTGTTTGGTTGGATGACTGCTGGAAAGCTTGCTTGTCCTCATTGCATGGAAAATAGTAAAGCTTTCACTTTAAAACATGGCCACAAAAATTCATGGTTTGATTGTCATCGTCAATTCTTGCCTATGGATCACGAATTCGAAAATGAAACAAGCATTTAGAAAGAATAAAATCGAAAATGATCCCCACCCTCGAACATTGTCGGAGAAGAAATTTGGGGGAGGGTTTGTCACTTTCCTAAGGTCCGAAGTTGCCCCTTATAGACTACATGGTTATGGTGTTGAACATAATTGACTAAACGAGCATAATGCAGGAGTTACCGTATTGAAGGATAATCTTCTACAACATAATGTGATGCATATTGAAAAAAATTACTTTGATAATTTGTTCAACACTGTTATGGATGTTAAAGGCAAGACAAAAGATAACCCAAAAGCTAGATTGAACCTAAAGGAATATTATAGGCGCCCTGAATTGAACTTGCAAGAGTTAGCGAATTATAAAGTGTTCAAGCCCAAGGCTAGTTTTTCATATACTTTGGACGAGAAACGAGAGATTTGTCAAAGGGTTAAGAATTTGCAGATGCCAGAGGGATATGCGTCTAATTTTGACAAGCGTGCTGATATGAATGACGGAAAAGGCGATTGGTATGAAAAGTCATGATTGCCATGTTTTCATGGAAACTTTGATTCCTATTGCATTTAGCCGCCTACTGAAAGAATATGGAAACCAATCACGAGAGATAAGTTTGTTCTTCAAGGATTTATGTTCTAACACTTTGACAGTAGAAAACCTTCAAAGAACGGAACAGAATATGCCAGTCATTACAACTAAGCTCGAGAAGATCTTTCCATGTGGGTTATTTGATGTGATGAAACATCTTCCCATTCGTCTTGTACAAGAGGTTCAAACTAGGTGGATGTATCCTTTCGAGAGGTAAGGAGCCAGACTTACTACCTCTTTCTTTAATGTATTTTGTTAACTAATTACTGTTCCTATTGCTATTAAACATGTGCAGGACCATTGGCAAATGCAAAAAATTGGCTAAGCAGAGATCTAAGATTGAAGGGTCTATTTGTGAAGCGCATCTTGCAAAGGAAACAACGCATTTATGTTCATATTATTTCGGAGAGCAAGTGTCGTGTATGAGAAATAAGTCCAACCGTAATGATGAGGGTGGAGTTGATCCTAACTACCCACCAATGTCCATCTTTAATCAACCAGGACGAGATTCTAAAAATCCTCCAAAACGAACCCTGAGTAGTATGGAGAGGCAATCAGCTGTGACACATGTTTTGCTCAATTGCCCTGAAATTCAAGTATATATTCGGTGAGTGTCGAATTATGTTACTGAATTAAATGGGTAACTGATAAGGGTGAAACTAATGAAAATTTTGCATATATCGAACAGTTACTTCGTAGAACTTGAGGGCGATGAAGCCATATTTGAAGTTTTCCCATTGGTTGTACGATTTTGTAAGTGTGGAAATTCATTGCATAATTTCAATTAAATGTAGGCTACATATAAGTTATTGAATTTTAATTTTCCTCCTTATTATATAGGTTTATCAAACAGGAGAACATTCCCAATTTGTGAAAGATATATCTCTTGGACTGTGCAATGAAGTTAAGACAATGAAAAAGTACATTGTGAATGGTTACAAGTTTCAAACCGAAGAAGTTTCTCAATATAAGAAGACCAATAATAGTGGAGTGTGCATTAAAGGCGATGCGATGGTAGCCGTGTAATCGTTGATTATTACGGTGTCTTTGCAGAGATCATACAACTTAAGTATCGAGGTTAACCTAAGAAGAAGATAACATTATTTCGGTACGATGGTTTGATCCAAGACAAAGAGGTACAAAGGCGAATCGTCAACATAACGTAATTGAAGTCAAACACACAAGACAATACAATCGCTATGATCCCTTTATAATTGCACAAAATGCTAAGCAGGTGTATTATGCTCCATATCCTTTGCGTAGGGATAAGGCTGATTGGTGGGTGGTTATAAAGACTAAGCCTGTGAGGAGGATTGATGCGGCATGATTTTACACCACAATCGATGCTTTTCGGCTATAAGTTTTACTTATTTTTAAGCAAGTCTACATGATTTTACGTGTTTTTTTTATTGGATTTTAGGTATTAAGTGTTCTGATGGCAAAAGTCGGAGAATTAGGTGAAAATGCAAAAAGAAGTGGAGAAAATAACGGATCAACGAAGAGGCGAAGTGACGGAGCAATTAGACGGGCCGCAAAACATTCCCGCGGACCGTCAAATTGACAAATATAATGGTCACGGTGAGCGATGTACCAAAGATCCATTCTCGTGGAACAATTATACGGACCGCGTAATATTTGACGGTCGTCAAGTGTATCGTGAAAAAACACGGAGACTCTTTGACGGTTGAAAGGCGGGGCTTTTACGGTCCGCGTAACGTTTTCTGTAATCGTAGAATGGACCCGACGGGAAATTGTGTCTTTTTCACTTCTCACGACTTAGGGTCTTATAAATACACGATATATAGGTTTCTTGTACGATAGACATAAGAGTTCGGTTTATTCTTCTTAGCATTAAATACTCATAAGTTTTGGAAGTCTTTTGGATTACAAACAATTGCAATTACTTTCATCGATACCAAGCAATCAATTCGTAAGCATTATGATTTCAATTATTTCCAATTGTTATTCTTTTTCTATGAGTAGCTAAATTTCCTTACTAGGATTGTGAACCCATTGATGAGTGTTTTGTGATTGGGTTTGTGATTGATATATGCATAATGGATTGTTAGGGTTTATTTATTCTTCACTTCTTCATTCATAGTTAATGGTTGCAAAACA
>NW_026727814.1:0-30730 GCF_029784015.1 Lycium ferocissimum | reverse complement strand
TGTTGGGTTGGGCTCATATTCTTACCACCCAAAGAAGCTTGATCTTGATCTGAAAAATAGAATAACTCCTCCAGCAAAGCCTTCTATCGTTGAGCCACGGAAGCTTGAGCTTAAGCAGCTCCCATCACATACAAGTACGAGTTTCTTGGTCTGAATAATACATTACCAGTGATTGTTTCAGCATTACTGACTGAGGAGCAGATCAAGAGGCTTTTGGAGATATTACGTGAGTATAGGCGTGCCATTGGTTGGACCGTAGCAGACATTCAGAGGATTCCTTCTAGGATATGTGAGCATATAATCCAGTTGGAGGAGGATAGCAAGCCGAGTGTGGAACATCCACGGAGACTAAATGAAAACATGCAAGAAGTCATAAAAAAAGAAATCATAAAGTGGTTAGATGCCGAAGTGGTTTACCCAATTGCTGACAAAGAAATGGGTGAGCCTAGTTCAATGTGTACCAAAAAAGGGCAGCATCACAGTGGTGCCCAATGCTAAGAATAAGCTGATTGCTACAAGGACTGTGATAGGTTGGAGAATTTGCATGGACTATCGTAAGCTCGACACTGCTACTTGCAAAGATCACTTTCCTATGCCTTTTATTGATCAGATGCTTGATCGTCTAGCTGGGCAGTCTTATTATTTCTTCCTAGATGGGTATTCTGGCTATAATTAGATTAACATCGCCCTTGAAGATCAGGAGAAGACAACATTTACTTGCCCTTATGAGACATTCGCTTTCAGCAGGATGCCCTTCGGTCTTTGCAATGCACCGGCTACCTTTCCGCGGTGTATGATGTCGATATTTTCTGATATAGTGGAAGACTTTCTTGAGCTCTTTATGGATGAATTCTGTCACGACCCAACGCCGTAGGCCGTGACTAGTGCCCGACTTGGACACCCGTATACCCTGTTACCCATAATCATATACTACTAGCATGAATAGCTGATCTAAAAAGGAAGGCAATACAATTGCAAATCAACGCTACTTATCTCTTGAAGAGTTGTAATCTTTAATAGTCAATCTAACGCAAAAAAGCCGGTAAGGCCGTCATATATATATATATAGGGAACTTCCCAACAAAACATAAGTCGAGAAGGCTACTTTCATACAGTTTTGCTATGATAAACATATATGTCTACGCAAGCCGACAAGGTTGCCACCACGAATGGGTACGCCCCAAACATAAGCCATAACACAACAACAAAATAACAATCCCATACGAACCCACACATGTGACCGCGTACCTCTAAGAGTGACAACAACATCATATGACGGGACGAGGGCCCGTCGTGCCCGAACAACAACATATATACATGTCAAAAGGTTATACCACGAAAGTATGCTCCGGAACAAAGAAGCACTCGCGATAGCCGAGTAGATACCCTAGTGGCGGATCTCCGAAACGACCGTCCGCACCTCCGGGCATGAAACGTGCCCCCCCGAAGAAAGGGGTCGCACGGAATATGTCCGAGTATGTAAAGCATGAGACATAGTAAATAGAATCATAACCGAGACAAGGTGTATAGGACTCAATGCAACAACGAGTTTCATAAAACTTGCCTTTGAACATATGTCATTTGTATCGTTCTCATATCAATATCAATATATATGCTTTATAATCAAAGCTGCATAATCATTACGTATATAACATATATAACGTGTCCGGCCCTTTAATAAGGGACTCGGTATTTATAATCATAACATCATAAACGTAAACATATTCGTATCCCGGCCACTTTGGTAAGGGACTCGGTAATAAGGAATCATATATATCTGGCCACCTCCCCATATCATCACATCATCATATCATCATATCATCATATCATCATATATATATATATAACGTGTCCCGCCCTCTAGTGAGGGACTCGGTGAATAGTATAATAGTTGTGCGCACGAGAACGTACCCCCGGGGACTCGGTGAAGGATATAGCGTAAGCACGAGCGAGTAATAAGCAACCACATATATATAAAACACCTTTGAGACTCAATGAATAGTAACTAAATCAATTCTCGAACGTTAGCATGTTACATCTCATGAAAATCAAGCATACTTATGCAATTTCTTTTAAAAGAAACTAGAACTCTGGTATATCACGTACTAGTCAATCATGTAATAAGTAATGAAATCATAACTTGACTATCCCAACACTTTCAACATTAAGAACGAATAACAATCACATGTCACACTAAGAATTAGAGAGTGGAGTCACCCCGAGGCTCGATTATACCTTATGTACGTCTAGGACATGCCAAAAAGAAGAAAAGGAATAGGCTTTGCGTACCTTTAGCGTTTAGTCGTAATAATAGCTTGTACTTGCTGCCCAACAATACTTAGCCTATATCAAGATATCAAGGGCTATAATTAGTATACAAGGGATTTCAATACGCACTTCGACGCTCACAATCCCTTTCAAACATTTAGACGACATTCCGCTCGCATTCAAACCAACTAGCGCTTACAATCTAACATGTCTACTCATTCTTTCTCATATCATTACAAACTTGTTTAGCATGACTTAGGGGACTGTAGGCAGCTTGTATATCATCCATTCCAGTCCTAAAATCATAGCCAAACAGCACATACACAATACCCATTTCACTTGCATTACATGTTCACAACAACATTCAACAATTAACAACATTACTTTCATTTCTATTCTTAAAACAGTCCACGGTTTGGACTGCTCATATCCATCAACAAGACTTGTTTCATTAACTCCTTAACTCACACATTCAACATACATACAATATACTATAATGTGCATAAAAACAACCATCCAAATTTGGCACAAAACAGTCCACAAATCCAACCAAAACAGTCCATTCACACGGCCACAACACTACCTTAACAACTTCATGATTTTCACTCCTTTACTCATACTACAACACCTTCAATCCAATTCCAATACAATGTACAAGAAGACCAACACAATCCCATTCAAATCTACAACAACAATCCAACAACAACATGCATGAATTCTAAATGTAAATCACCACACAACACAAGAACAATGGTTATCCTTACCTTGCAACTTGTCCTTCAACCTTGGCCAATTCTTCAATTCTCTTGAATGCTACACCTCCTAATCTCTTCCCAACATCTACTACACGTCCTTATACACTTGAGGAGGATTTAATTTGCTTGGAAATTTAATTTTTGGAATCAAAATAGGCTGGTCATTCTCGGCCAGCCTTGGCCGAGACTATCTCTCTCTATCTCTTAATTTCTCTACTTTGCAAGTGATGAAATGAACTTCTAGTTGACATATGAATCATCAATATTCTTTATATAGGCAGTCCATAATGTGGACATGTGTCCCACTCAATCTCTTAGCCAATAAGAGTTGGCCAAACCACCAATGGGGCCCACACGGCCACTTAGCTCACTAATGATACAATTAGGCTCTTAATCTCACTTAGTCATATAATCTTGGTCAATTAATCCTTATTCTCCAATAATATTCTTATACCAAACGAAATCCATAAGCCACTTGTGCATCAAAACGAAATCGGAAGGTAAAAACCCTTACCGGGAAGCCTAAAACCATGTCGTCCTTAACTTGTCGTACTTAGCTTTATAATGTCCCAACGTAAAGATACGGGACATAACAAATTCTGTGTGGTTGGTGATTCTTTTGATGACTAACTTGACTATCTGGGTCGAGTGCTTAAACACTATGAAGAGACTAATCTAGTACTGAATTGGGAAAAGTGCCACTTCATGGTGAAGGAAGGGATTGTTCTTGGGCATAAAATCCCTGAAAAGGGAATTGAGGTCGATCAGGCGAAGATTAATGTGATTTCAAAACTTCCTCCACCTATCTCAGTTAAGGGTGTCCGGAGTTTCTTGGGACATGCTAGTTTCTATAGGCGTTTCATCAAAGATTTCTCTAAAATTTCTAATCTGTTATGTAAGCTTCTTGAAAAAAAGGCTAAGTTCAAGTTTGACGAGAAGTGTCGAAAGGCTTTGGATAAATTCAAGGAGCGTTTGACCACATCTCCTATTATTGTTTCTCCTGATTGGTCTCTATCGTTCGAGTTGATGTGTGATGCGAGCGATTTTGCTATTGGTGTTGTGCTTGGCCAGAGGCATAATAAAATCATGCACCCTATCTACTATGTCAATAAAACATTGAATGCGGCTCAGATGAATTAAACAGTGACTGAGAAAGAGCTGCTTGCTATAGTCTTTACTTTTGAGAAATTTGGGGTCTATCTGTTGGGGTCTAAAATTGTGGTTTACACTGTCATGCTACATTGAGGTATCTTGTTATATCTCGTATTTTTGTACATCGGGATATTTTAAGCTAATCGCGACAAGTTAAGGACAAGACTATTTTGGGATCCGAGGTAGGGACTTTTAACATCCGATTTTGTTTTAATGCACAAGTTTCTTATAAATTTTATTTGGTATAGAAAAATTAATGGAGATTAGGGATTAATTAACCAAGATTAGATTATTAAGTGGGATTAAAGTTTAATTATTCATTAATTAAGCCATAGTGGCCGTGTGGGCCCCACCCGTGACATGGCCAATTGTAATTGGCTCACACTTTGGGTGGGACACATGTCCAGCCCATGGACTTCCTATATATAGAAAATTGATGATTCATTCATCAACTATCCAAGTCATTTTCATCTTCACAAAACAAAAGAAGTTAGAGAGAGAGAGAGAGAGAACCTCTCGGCCATGGCTGGCCGAGAATAACCTTGATCAAATTTAATTTTCTTCAATCAATTCAACTCCTTAGAAGGTTTATATTAATGTGGAATTGATCTTAGGGCAACAAGAACAAGTGTAAATTCAAGGCACAAGTTGGAACCAAGTTGAGAAACCAAGTGTTAAAGGTAAGATTTAATCTCCTTTTGCATATGTTGTGGATGGTTTGAACATGTTGTAATGTGTAGATATGTATAAAAGTCGTGTATGTTGATGTTGGAAAGCTGTCCAAGCCGTGTAGGGACTGTTTTAGTAGAAAATGGTGAATTGATTTACTTGATATTTTGATTGTTGTTGTCATGGATTTTATGGTGAGACTGAAGGTTTAATAGTTCTAGTTGAAGTTGTAATTGTTTGTGGGATATTGTAGAAGTTAATATGATGTTAATATAGTTTGTTGTAGTTATGTAAATGATGTTGTTAACATGTGGTTGTTGGTATAGTTCATAAAATTGGAAGAAAAGAATATGTTGCTGTTGTTCTTGTTGAGTTTGGGAGATTGCGGGTTGTGTAGTATTCTGGTTGGGCTGTTTTGAATATTGTGCGGGTTGTCCGAAGTGTTCTCGGGTCTTGTTTGAATAGTCTCGGGTTAGCACTTGAACGCATGATCATTGGTGTTGGCTTGATTGTATGTGGTTGATTTGAACGTAAAGGAAATATCGTTAAATTATTTAGAAAGGAGTTACTAACGTTAGAATGCGTTTTGAATTCCCTCGTAGCCTAATCGTAGTTCTTGGCATCTTAATATAGGTTAGAGTACTATTGGGCGGCGTATACGTATGTGTTGCGAGTAAACGCTAAAGGTATGTAAAGCCTATCCCTTCTTTCTTTTGGCATGTCTTAGATGTAAGTAAGATACGATATGAGCTTTGGGTAACTCTATTCATAAGTTTCGAGCATGTTTATGATTCTTATTCACTTCTTGATATTAGAATTCTTAATATAGTCGAGCTATTGTCCTCCAGTCTTTTGTATGATTGGACCGTAAATGATGCATAAAGGTTCCTATTCTTAAAGGATTCGATAATGAATAATGTTCATAACTTTTATAAACTGACTCGGATTAACTTAATACATGTCTATTATCCCTGAGGCCTTATTTTGATATAGTTCATAATGATATTCAAAGAGTACTGAACATGACTATCGTCCTGATACTCGAGCATTGATTAGTCTACTTATCTATTGAGTCTCAAAAGATGATTTATATGCATATGATTACTTACTACTCTGTTTGTGCATTCTGTGATTACATCTTTCACCGAGTCCCTCACTAGAGGGCCGGGTACGATATATATACGTTATGGTGTTATGCTGTGTTATGGTGCTAAGCTGTGATACGGAGTTATGCTGTGATACGGAGTTATGCGTGATTACGGGTATCTTGTGTTATGGCGCCAGAGACGGGGTGGCGACCATGTTCACCGAGTCCTATAATGGGCCGGATATGACATATGATATTGACATGCATGATTTGTGTTCGAAAGCAAGAATTTTGGTATTCTGGTTATTGTACTCTTTTTCTGTACTTCTTCGGTTATCACCCTGATTACTGTATTTCATGTTTTACATACTCAGTACATATTTCGTACTGACCCCCTTTCTTCGGGGGCTGCGTTTCATGCCCGCAGGTACAAACGCTCATTTTGGTGATCCGCCAGCTTAGGATACCTATTCTGCTGGCTTGGAGTGCTCCCTTGTTCCGGAGCCTATACTGTTGGTACAGAACCTTTTGTTGTATATATATATGCTTAGCCAGGGGTACGGCAGGGCCCTGTCCCGTCATATGATACTGTTATTACTCTTAGAGGTCTATAGACACATGTGTGGGTCTGTATATAGTTGCTGCTTAGTTGTGTTCATATGACTCATGTTTTGGGACCTTCCCATCCGTAGTAGCAGCCTTGTCGGCTTGCGTATGTATATATGTTTTGGGATACTGTATGTAGTGGCAGCCTTGTCGGCTTGCGTATGTATATAGTTGGGGCGTTCCCACATGTTATGATAGCCTTGCCGGCTTATGTGTGATATTATCTATCGAAAGTTGTAACTCCTCAGGAGACAGGTGGCTATGGTATGTCTATATATGCGACAGTTTGAGACGACGTCTTGACTTTTTACATATAAGTTCTTTATAATGCTAGTTGTGGACTGATTACAGCTAACAGGTGTGTATACGAGTGTCCAGCTCGGGCACTAGTCGCGGCCTACGGGGTTGGGTCGTGACAAAAGTGGTATCAGAGCAGTTCATCCTCAAAGTGTCTATAGACCGTGTCTAGTAGAGTCTTGTTTATCGGTGTGTTGTGCACCACATCTATAATTAAGAGGCTACAGGACATTTAGGATGTTACCTTTCTTTCGTATCTAAGATCGTACGATAGAGCCAAGCCATAGGAAATGAGATTCCTTATACTAACCCTTGATTTCAGCAGAAGAATGACATCAACAGAAGAAGGTGACTGACGATATTGGAAGTTACAAAGCAAGCAGGTAAGCAAAGGTATGAAAGATATATGTCGGGTAAAGTATTGAAGTACGATTGAAATGTAAAGTTGAAGATTGAAAGGGAAAGTAAACAGGAAAATGTAACAGGTGCAGTTTGAGTTAGACATACGAGGTAAGTTCATCTTTTTCATACTGTTATTGATATTGGGAGCCCTGTGTGGCTGTGATAAGATATGATATATATATATATATATATATATATATATATATATATATATATATATATATATATATATATATATATATATATATGGCGTGAGGCATTGTTGGATTTTGAGATAGTAAGAAATACAGAGGAAACTCTGCCAAAATTTTCCTAGAATAAAAAGAGAATGAGATATAGGTTTGTGATATGACTTGAAAGGTCGTACCAACAGAAATGATAAGGTTTGACTAAACTACGAGTATGGCTGACCCCGAGAAATAAGTTAATTGCTAAATTGATGGTAATAGTAATCAGGAGGTCGATATTGATATGGTAAAAAGAATTTGGAAAGGACTTGTGATACTAAGAGACGATTTAGAAGAGACTGGTAGATATTGATAGAGTGATATATTAAGGCACCGACTGAATTGATAAACAGGGATAAATTGTGACGAGTTTATAGTTAAAAGAAGTAACGGTGTTATTAAGACAAGAGTACAAAAAAAAAAAAGAATTGTGACGGATATGAATGTATTTATAAGATAGCTTGTGAGATATTAAGGATAAGATTGACTAGGAAGGGTAAAAGGTTAAGTACGCTTACTCCGCTGAGTGTAATTAACCCATAGTAAGAATCGTGAATAAGGTTAAGAAGTGTAACACTATGGGATTGAATACGAATAGAATATAATGTGAATATGATAAGGATCGTTGTGGAAATAAGTAAAGCCTAGTGAGGAAGTGGCCAAAGATATGACGTGGTCCGTGTGACTAGAATATAAAGGTAAGTGTGAAACGGAAAAGCGAGCTATAGAACAAATAAGAAAAACTTATCAAGTTCTGTAGGGAAGTTTCGAATAAAGGTTATGTAATAACGGAAATGATAGCGAGCGCAAGAAACGAAAGGGTAAATGGGAAGAAGGAAATAAGAAGAAAGTGAGATAACAGTGTAGCAATAGGTCATGACATGTGTAGCCGAGGATACGAGTACTGAAAGTGACGGAACTGCGAAAGACCAAGTTGTAGAAAGATGAGCAACGAGGTAAAATGAGTGCTAGAAAATTGATTGGTATGATAAGAATAAACATGGATGAACGAAATTCGTTTTGAAAATGAGAAAAGAGATTATGCGGAAGCAATGTGTTCCGAAGGATACAAAGGTAGCATAAGATTCCTTGTGTACAGAATAATAGATGGACATAGACGGGAGGAATGATAAGGGAATTCTAAAGGAAGCACCCAAGATAAACGTAATTAATTGAGTACGAGTATGGAACGGAAGGGGAATATATAGTTATGAACTTAAGGGTATAAGTACGACGACAAGATGATAAGATAAGACTATCATTAAGATGAACTTGATATGGTTTTGAGTGAGTTAGAAGTCGGTACTGAGAACATTATAAAAAAAAAAAAAAAAAAAAAAAGGGCACAAGGCATAAAGGAGTACTGCATGTACACGACTTCACCTCGAGAATAGTGGGATCCTTAAAGGACAAAGATAGTAAGCTTGAGGAGAAAATGATGTATTGTAAATTTATTGAAAGAAACAGATGATATAGGTCGGGATAAAGAAAATATTTCAAGAGAACTTTGGACACTTTTCGTACGAATATAAGTGCTGCCTAATTGAGATAGGAACAGCTACAAGTACTGATTAACTATTGATTGGGGTAAGTGGAATGTGGCCTTGGATGAGTTGCTACATTGGTCGCATTACTCGAGTACAGATTATCAGATGAGATTTTGTACTATATATAGAAAGGTTCTCGTCGCTTCGTGATGTTGTTAAGGTTTCGTACGTGGATAATCAAGTTATACATCATAAGGAAAAGATATGGATAAGGTACGATACCAAGTGAATTAGAAAAAAGGATCGATGAATTTGAGATTGGAAATAGGGACATAGAACGAGAATATAAACGGATAATGGTATAAGTACACCCTTAAGGGGGAAGCGGGTGCGAAATGCAAGCGTAAGATGGAGACAATTGACACTGCAATATATTTGATATAGATGCTTGAGCTTCAGGTAAGATCCCTTGCTGAAACAAGTTAATAAGACCTGAAAGCCGGCAATAAATGGATAGAAGCCAGGATGGTATTTGAGACGGTATTGAGATTTTTTTTTTAAAGATCTTGAATAATATGACACTAGAAAGTGGATGCTTATAGAAAAAGAAAGAACGCGACAAGAGAATGGTAACGAGTAACTTAAGAAATATTGTAAAAGATAACAATGCCATGCTGGATTAAAGGCTACGATGTTGGCAATAGAGTTGCTCGCTGATGATATTGCGATTTATAAGTAGCAAAGGAGAAGGGATAGAGAATCTCCTATAGTAGGAAGTGAGAAAGTCAAAGGGTGAGTAAGGGAAGGGAAAGGAATATGATAAGATAGGCTGCGAGCGAACTTTAGTATGGAGGGGATATGTAAAACGAAATGAACCAGGAGAAGGAAAGATTGTGAATATACCTTATACAAATTGTACAAGAATAGTTAGGCAACCTACGAATATTTGTATGTTAAGTGTAAGACCAAGTGAGTGAGTACTTGATAAGAGGAGTAAGGACTCAATAATGACAATACAGTCATGATATTTTGGGTACATTACAGAAAGATGTAAAGATGGTTTAAGCCAAATTATCGAGATAGAATTAGTACTGAGGGCAAACAGGACATGGCCATGGGTAAACCAAAGATCTATCCCGATACCGGTTGTAAGATAAAAGAGGAGAAGACAAGGTAAAACATAAGGATTAGTGAAGCGACGCTAAGGTATTTCTTGGGCTAATTTGAGCACCTTCGCATATTCTTGTAAAGATTGCAACATAATGTGTGACAGGAAAGTTAAGAGCAAAATCGAGCAAAGGGGCAACGAAGAGTTTGAATTAAAGATAAATAAATGACACGAGATAATGTGCCTAGAGTGTTACAAGTTGGGTTAAGGGAATTATAGAATGGTTTAAGTGAGACGATCAGAACAAGCTTGTTATACCCTGTACTTTGTACGTTGGAATATTCTAAGTTGGTTGCGACAAGTCATGGACAAGACTTTTAATTTTCGATTTTATTGATTTTTGTTTTAATGCACAAGTCGCATATTCATCTTTTTATTGGTATGGAATGTTAGGGGTAAAATTGGAATAAGGAAAATCTGGGGTCAAAAGTGAATTATGGAAAGTTAAGCATTTCATGAGAATTTGGGGCTAGAAGTGAAATTTTGGAAAAAGAATATTTCATGAAAATGGACATATGTGGCCATGTGTGAGATGTGGGCCATAGGGCCACTTGTGCAAATTATATATGATGAAAAAGATGACAAGGTAAGACAAATTATTTATCTTTTATTACTTAAGAAAAGTCTAGAAAATTGGAGAAAAAAAGAAGGGGCAAAACCGGCCACACACACACACACACACACACACACACACACACACACACACACACATATATATATATATGGACATGTGATGAAAAAGCAAGACAATTATCATTCATATCTCTAGAAACTTGGAAAAAAAAAAAAAAGAAGACAAAGAAGAGAAAGGAGATTCGGCCATGGCAATGGAAAATAGAAGACCAAAATTCTTCTTCAAAAATTATTTTCTTCATGTGTTTCAACTCCTTAGAAGGTGTAAAATAACATGGAGGGATTGTTGGAGCAAGCAAACCAATTATTTTTGCAAACCACAAGCTCTAGCCGAGTGAAGAACCAAGTGAAGGGGAAATGCTGCCCAAATTTTTGTAAATAAAGTGCGAGCTTAAAATGGGATTCCGAGGTGCCTATGACTAATGTTTGGTGTCTAATGACGTGTTGTAGATTTTGAGAAGCCGAGACATGAGTTTGGATTAGCTTAGGAAGCAAGCAAGGTATGTAAAGCTTACCTTTCCTTCTTTTGGCATGTCTTAGATATGGCTAGGTTGTGATATGTTATGAGCTTCGGGGGTAATTCTATTCTTAAAAATTCGAGCACGTTTATGAGTCGTATTTGCTTTTGATGTTGGCATCCTTATATGGTCAAGCTATGGTTTATACGTCTTTTGTATGACTAAGTTTTAAAAGTTGCATAAAAGTTTGGTTTTTAAAAGAATTTTGTTCCTAAATGATTCCGAAAACTACGAAAGTCCGTAACTTTCGCAGACAGAACCGGATCGCTTCGATATGCTCAAAAATGATTCTATGACGTATGATGACTTAAATTTTTATGGGCGGGCCCGACTTGAGTCGACACCCCTCCGTGGGCCCCGCGACTTTCCTTATGTACTTCTGACGATTTTTGAAAGGATATGATATGACTATTATTCTAATTTTCAAGTACGATCAGTTTACTTATCTAAAGGTATGTAAAGCATATCCCTTCTTTCTTTTGGCATGTCTTAGATATAAGTAAGATACGATATGAGCTTTGGGGTAACTCTATTTATAAGTTCCGAGCATGTTTATGATTCTTATTCACTTCTTGATATTAGAATTCTTAATATAGTCGAGCTGTTGTCCTCGAGTCTTTTGTATGATTGGATCGTAAATGATGCATAAAGGTTCCTATTCTTAAAGGATTCGATAATAAATAATGTTCATAACTTTTATAAACTAACTCGGATTAACTTAATACATGTCTATTATCCCTGAGGCCTTATTTTGATATAGTTCATAATGATATTCAAAGAGTCTTGAACATGACTATCGTCCGATACTCGAGCATTGATTAGTCTACTTATCTATTGAGTCTCAAAAGATGATTTATATGCATATGATTACTTACTACTCGTTTGTGCATTACGTGATTACATCTTTCACCGAGTCCCTCACTAAAGGGCCGGGTACGATATATATACGTTATGGTGTTATCTTGTGTTATGGTGTTATCTTGTTTATGGTGCTAAGGCCGTGATATGGAGTTATCTTTGTGATACGGAGTTATGCGTCGTGTTCAGGTATCTTGTGTTATGGCGCCGGACGGGGTGGCGACCATGTTCACCGAGTCCTATAATGGGCCGGATATGACATATGATATTGACATGCATGATTTGTGTTCGAAAGCAAGCATTTTGGTATTCTGGTTATTGTCACTTTTTTCTGTACTTTTTATTTCGGTTATCACCCTAATTACTGTATTTCATGTTTTACATACTCAGTACATATTTCGTACTGACCCCCCTTTCTTCGGGGGACTGTGTTTCATGCCCACAGGTACAGACGCTCGTTTTGGTGATTCGTAGCTTAGGATGCCTATTCTGCTGTCTTAGAGTGCTCCCTTATTCCGGAGCCTATAATGTTGGTACAGAACCTTTTGTTGTATATATATGCTTAGCCAGGGGTACGGCGGGGCCCTGTCCCGTCATATGATACTGTTATTACTTTTAGAGGTCTGTAGACACGTGTGTGGGTCTGTATATAGTTGCTACTTAGTTGTGTGCATATGACTCATGTTTTGGGACGTTCCCATCCGTAGTAGCAGCCTTTTCGGCTTGCGTATGTATATATGTTTTGGGATACTGTATGTAGTGGCAGCCTTGTTGGCTTGCGTATGTATATAGTTGGGGCGTTCCCGCATGTTATGATAGCCTTGCCGGCTTATGTGTGATATTATCTATCGAAAGTTGTAACTCCTCAGGAGACAGGTGGCTATGGTATGTCTATATATGCGACAGTTTGAGACGACGTCTTGACTTTTTACATATAAGTTCTTTATAATGCTAGTTGTGGACTGATTACAGCTAACAGGTGTGTATACGAGTGTCCAACTCGGGCACTAGTCGCGGCCTACGGGGTTGGGTCGTGACATATCTAATGGCGAAAAAGGAAGCTAAGCCGCGGTTGATTAGATGGGTACTGCTGTTGTAAGAGTTCGATTTCGAGGTAAAAGATCACAAGGGAACTGAAAATTAGGTCGCTGACCATCACTCTCGGCTTGAAGAAGCTGGGAGACCTTCGAATGAGCTAGATATTGATTATGCTTTACCTGATGAGCGGGTTCTAGCATTGAAAGCTGAGGTAGCACCGTGGAAGAAGTGGGAAAAAAAATAGGGAAAGTCGGGTTTTGTATTAAACTCGACTTTTAATTTTGTAAAACATACGGGCGCACTTGGAAGACGTACCTAAATGGAAATTTCCAGTGACCACCTAATTTTAACCTTGAGGTACGGGTTCCAAGTATGGTCCGTACTTTTAAGTACGGCCGCACTTCCGTCCCGTACCTGAATGGAAATTTCCAGTGACCACCTAATTTTAACCTTGAGATGTGGGTTTCAAGTGCGGCCAGTACCATGTAGTATGGCCAAGAAGTGTCGTACTCTTACCTGTCAAAAATTTTACCTTCCAACTTTTGCATCTTATTTCACCTCTGTTTGCCTCCCAAGAAGCGCTTGATTTAACATCGCGGCATGACGATGGTACCGAATTACTCCGGGTCAGAATTTGTCCCCATATTCTTCAACCGGTACCGATCGACAATCCTGTCCCCATCGACCATCCGATGATAGTGCTTCACCCTCATGCCATTCACCTTAAATGTCTGAGTTCCATCTTCGGACTTCAATTCAATTCCCCCATTAGGTGAAACACTTACCACCTCGAAAGGTCCAGACCACCTTGAATTCAACTTGCCCGGTAACAGCTTTAGTCTAAAATATATAGCAAGACAGAATCGCCCTTGTAAAATTCTCGCTTGAGGATCTTTTTGTCATAATAGTGTTTCATCCTCTCTTTATACAATGCGACACTTTCATAAGCCTGTACCGAAATTCATCTATCTCATTGAGTTGAAACAACCGAAGTTTAGTTGCTTCTTCCCAATCCATATTCAGCTTCTTCAAGGCCCACATAGGCTTATGCTCAAGTTTGACTGGTAAGTGGCACGCTTTTCCAAAAACCAGTCTAAAAGCAGAAGTCCTGATAAGAGTTTTGTAGGCAGTCCGATAGGCCTAAAGAGCATCATCAAGTTTCCGAGCCCAGTCAATCCTATTTGCATTGACACTCTTGCCCAAAATACTCTTGATCTCCTAATTGGAGACTTCAACTGCCCACTCATCTGAGGATGATAAGGGGTTGTAACCCTGTGCTTCACACCATACTTCTCCATCAGCCCAGCGAAGGCTCAATTGCAAAAGTGAGAACCACCCTCGCTCATTATTGCCCTCAGAGTACCGAAATGAGTAAATATGTTTTTCATAAAAAAACCCATGACACTTTTGGCTTCATTGTTGGGTAAAGCCATAGCTTCTAGCCACTTAGACACATAATACACAACAACCAAGATATATTTAATACCATAAGAGCTCACAAAGGGCCCTATGAAATCAATCCCCCAAACATCAAAGACTTCCACTTCCATCACAAAGTTCATAGACATCTCCTGCCTCCTACCAATATTCCCTGTCTTTGGTACTGATCACAAGATCTGACCAATAAATTTGCATCATGGAATAAAGTGGGCCAGTGTCACACCCCACCCCAGGTAAGGCGTGATTGGCACCCGGCACCTTACAGGAACCGAGCGAACCAACTTATAACTTACATCCTTCGTGTCTCAAATGGAAACAATAAGATCAAGAGGCTAAATATGAACATAATATCATGCATAAATATATGTACAATGGACCCATGATGCCGACATTACTACTGTCACACTATGACTAAGCTGTACACAAGAATTGTCTCCAAAGCCTCTATGAACATAACTGAAGTATATAAGTCGGGATAGGGCCCCCGACGTACCCTTACCACAATTCATATATATATAGACTCAGACTCGGCAATGCTCCAGGAAGAAGTGGAGCCACCACTCGAGACCAATACCTGAAAGCAGCCTACGATGAAAGATCCTCGTCTCGTCTATCTACACCTGCGGGCATGAACGCAGCGTCCACAAGAAGGGACGTCAGTACGAGCAATGTACTGAGTATGTAAGGCATGAATAGTAGTAGGATATCAAAATGAAGATAACATAAGATGAAGTAAGTAATTATACCTCATACTCTTCTTAAGATCTCTGTCATGTAAACTACTCGTCTATAGGAAAACATTTCATACACATCCATACACACATATGCATACACTAGCATTCACACACACTTACTATACACACATCTGTCATATCTGTACCTGGCCCTTTCAGGACTCGGTGTCATCCGTGCCCGGCCCTTTCGAGACTCAGTGTGATCCGTACCCGACCCTTTCGGGACTCGGTGTCATCCGTACCTGGCCCTTTCGGGACTCGGTGTCATCCGTACCCGGCCCTTTCGGGACTCGGTGTCATCCGTACCCGGCCCTTTCGGGACTCGGTGTCATACCCAACTGATCAGTGGGATGCAATGCATACATACATACATACATACATATACATAAGAATACATAAATGAAATCAACATCATCATTAGCATTATCATTATCACCGTATCATTCCTTGAAGGATCAACCATCGTAAGATGAAATAGATAATATCGTGAGAGTGTCGAGAACCATGAACTTAGATCGCATTTAGAAATAGAATCGGCATCGCTATATCTCACCTCGAAAGAACAAGTATTATGAGGTGAGATCAATCACAAAGAATAGTCTAAAGATCATGAATAAGCTCAATAATATCATAAGGATCATGAGATTCATAGACTTCTAGCATTTGTGGAGCCAAGGATATTATGGATATGGCACAAAGGTTTATAACAAGATAATCATGCCATAAAAAAGAAAGGGTTTAGCCTTAACATACATTTTTGGTCGCCTTAACTTTAACTACTCATTGCTTGTCTTAGTCTTTCAAATAAATCTCTCTGGCATCTGCCGAAATTTCGCTGAAAGATCTCCCCGTTTACATGCCTAGCCCAAAATCGTAATTCAGCAACCAACAACAACAACAACATTAATACCAACATTAATCATAATATTCTCAATCACCAAAATACTCCATAAACATCCCATATGGGCTTTATCCCATATTTCTACCAACAAAACTACTAGACGGCTATTTGGCAGTGTTATCTCTGAAAATAAACCAAATTAACATTAATAATAGGAGATTCGTACCTTACTCCTGATAATATCGCTGTATATTCACTCTTTTTACCTTAAACTTGAACCACACGCGTCGCTATACGACTCTATACTCGCAACTATACGTTGCCTGAACCGGAATTCGAGAATTATCGTGGATTTAGGCTTAAAATTTGGGTTTGAGAGTTGGGGAACTTTCTAGAGGATTTTGGAACAATTTGAAAGAGGTTTTGGCTGAAAAAGAGGGCGCAAGCCCCTTTTATATTAGTTCAAATTCGGGTCGGGTCACTGTAGCAGACTGTAGCAAGTCGGTACTGTAGCAGTACTGTAGCACGCGTTTCTGCTCAGTCAGCTGAACTTGTAACGTCCATAATTCTGTACTTCAGTATCGTATCGATGAGCGGTTTGTTGCGTTGGAAACTAGACTCGACGAACTTCATTTTAAGCTTTTGGAACACCTTAAAACTCTTGATATACTAGGAGATATACCCCTCCAAAGTTGACCTAAAATTCTATCCAAAATTCTGTCAACTTTTTTCAAATTTTCGACAAATTTATTTTCTTCGATTTGCTTTGCCCCGAATTTCCCATAGCTTATTATATGAACGTAAACCGTCATGACCATAGGATTAGTTCGCATAATATCATATATCCTTGAAGGGAGCTCCATTATCCATACTTAGATCGTCCAACACTTATAAATTTTCACGTACGAAACTACGGAGTGTAACATTCTCCCACCACCTTCAAAACATTCGTCCTCAAATGTTAAAGTAGGGTTCGCTCTGAGGTAAATGTCCATGTTCTTACCTGTATTCACTGGTAATTATTTTGCTCACTTGCTCAATTAAAACAGAAACTTATTCGAATTACGCATGTTATCTTTCTTCCTTTGCCATTTGCACTTTTATGTGACACATACTTTCATTCAAAATTTCTTGTTCTCACCGATATCCCCTTACTTCACCTTCTTAGAATTTAATTCATTCTCATTCCTTCCTTTTTTATATCCTCAAACTAGTCATGTCACAACATCCTTTACTTTCCATAGTAGTCAAATTAATCCTTGCGATACTTTATTCATCAATCAGTTTAACACCGGAATTTTTGCTTAACTCCTCTTGCTCTTAGTTGGATTTCTTGCACTTGCACTTGCTGACGGTAGCTCTTGTACTTATATCAAACATCTCAAATCTCTTCCTTAAGGATTCCTTCCTTCAACTTACCTTTAAAGTTTCTGATTCCTTAGTTCGGCTAATAAATTAGGAGTGAACTCTTAACTAAGGGTCTTTGTCCTGTAGTGAATTCAAATCGCTTCGTTCTTTTCTTATCTGTAACCTCCATTCCTCCCCCCTTTTTAACGGAAGCCATTATTTTACTTGTTCCACGAGGGTTCATTATCACCAACTTGTTTCGACCAAACGCAATATCCTTTGATCATTTCCTTTGGGGTTCTCCTTTATTTTTTTGACCTTTGCCCAGATCTCACTTGATAAGTCTAACGCACTTATCTGTTGTTTCGGTTTACTAGTCAAGTGGATCTCTTAATTCCTTAAATGCTCATCTCCTCTACTTATATCCTTGAATCCTTTTCTTGCGATCTTATCTCCGTCTACTTTCATGACTTCTCTTTGCCTTTCCTTAGCTCATCTTGATTCATAACTCCCTATTACTTTTCAATTGCCCCATTGTTGGGTGTCATAATTCCTCCAATACCTTATCCAGTCAATCCTTGTCTTCGTCATTAAATACCTATAAAGTGCATCCTGTCACTCACTTCTCATTTCCCTTTACGATATCATAGCTTGCTCGTATGTATGTCTATTCCTCGTATTTTCGTCCTTTTTCCTTTGTAATCGTATCACTATTCCAAGTCCACTGTCTTATGCCATCACTGTCAACCTTTGGCCAAACTTACTAATTTATTAAACTTCCTCTTATCGTCGATGGTCACATAACTTCCTTTAATCAATTCATAACCGCAGTTTCTCGTAATTCTGTCCTCCTTGATTTCCTTTGCTCTTAAGGTGATCTTTACCGTCTGCCACTTAATAATATCTACCTAGAATTCTTGCAACACATTTCACTATGAGTACAAACCCATCTTGATCTCGTATAGATATATTTACTTCAAGGGTGAAACTTCCCGTACTCAATAATTTCCTTCTCCATATCAGTATTTCTTTGTTACCTCTGACTAACCAATCCAATCTATAAATCGTAATACCTTATTTGAGTTCCTAATGCCACCTTTCCTTATCTTTCCAATAGGTCTCAATCCCCCGAAATCTCGGATGCAACTCATTCCGGTTCTTTAGCGCTAATCATTTTCCCTCCGGGGTTCCTCCTTTAAATTAAATTAAAATCATTCTAAAACTTCTCCTTGAAAGCGTCTCATAGTTGTTCCTTCAATCCTGACTTACCAAACGGCTAATAGTCATATTTTTCCTTTACTCTTTCTCTATAAACATGCAAACAATTCAATTTGTGAAAATTTCGACAGAGTTTCCTCTATAATTCTTACTACCTCATTCCTGTACACAATCCAGAAAACACATCCAATGCCCCACAGAGCAATCACAAATGCCCATGATATCTTGCTCAAGTTCTTATATCAACGTCTATCCATATTAATAAAATAGGTAACATACCTTTCGAATGAACAACTTCAATTCTCAGCAATTATCTCGTAGCGGCATAATCAACTACTCATCCATGATCAAAACATTTGGGGTTAGAATCAGGGACATCTTATCCTATGATTTAGCTCTATGGCACGATCTAAGATGAGAAAGAAGGGTCAATCCTTCCTAAATGCCTTGCAGCCTCCTGTTTATAAGTGTGGTGCACTGCACACCATAAACAAGACTCTGCTAGACACGGCTTGCAGACAACCCTAGGACAGAACTGCTCTGATACCACTTTATCACACCCCACACTAGGTAAGGCGGGATTGGCACCCGGCACCTTACAGGAACCGAGCGAACCAACTTATAACTTACATCCTTCGTGTCTCAAATGGAAACAATAAGATAAAGGGGCTAAATATGAACATAATATCATGCATAAATATATGTACAATGCACCCATGATGCCGACATTACTACTGTCACACTATGACTAAGTTTGTACACGGAAGCCCATCGCAAAGCCTCTATGAACATGACTGAAGTATACAAGTCGGGACAGGGCCCCCGACGTACCCTTAACACAATTCATATATATATATAGACTCAGACTCGGCAATGCTCCAGGAAGAAGTGGAGCCACCACTCGAGACCAATACCTGAAAGCAGCCTACGATGAAAGATCCTCATCTCGTCTATCTACACCTGCGGGCATGAACGCAACGTCCACAAGAAGGGACGTCAGTACGAGCAATGTACTGAGTATGTAAGGCATGAATAGTAGAAGGATATCAGAATGAAGATAACATAAGATGAAGTAAGTAATTATACCTCATACTCTTCTTAAGATCTCTGTCATGTAAACAACCCGTCTATAGGAAAAACATTTCATACACATCCATACATACATATGCATACACTAGCATTCACATACACTTACCATACATACATCTGTCATATCCGTACCTGGCCCTTTCGGGACTCGGTGTCATCCGTACCCGGCCCTTTCGGGACTCGGTGTGATCCGTACCCGACCCTTTCGGGACTCGGTGTTATCCGTACCTGGCCCTTTAGGGACTCGGTGTCATCCGTACCCGACCCTTTCGGGACTCGGTGTGATCCGTACCTGGCCCTTTCGGGACACAGTGTTATCCGTACCCGACCCTTTCGAAAGTCGGTGTCATCCGTACCCGGCCCTTTCGGTACTTGGTGTCATACCCAGCTGATCAGTGGGATGCAATGCATACATACATACATATACATAAGAATACCTAAATGAAATCAATATCATCATTAGCATTATCATTATCACTATATCATTCCTTGAAGGATCAACCATCGTAAGATGAAATAGATAATATCGTGAGAGTATCGAGAACCATGAACTTAGATCGCATTAGAAATAGAATCGTCATCGCTATATCTCACCTCGAAAGAACAAGTATTATGAGATGAGATCAATCACAAAGAATAGTCTCAAGATCATGAATAAGCTCAATAGTATCATAAGGATCATGAGATTCATAGGCTTCTAGCATTTGTGGAGCCAAGGATATTATGGATATGGCACAAAGGTTTATAACAAGAGAATCATGCCTTAAGAAAGAAAGGGTTTAGCCTTAACATACCTTTTTGGTCGCCTTAACTTTAACTACTCATTGCTTGTCTTAGTCTTTCAAATAAATCTCTCTGGAATCTGCCGAAATTTCGGCAGCATCTCCTCTGTTTACATGCTTAGACCAAAATCGTAATTCAGCAACTAACAACAACAACATTAATACCAACATTAATCATAATGTTCTCAATCACCAAAATACTCCATAAACATCCCATATGGGCTTTATCCCATATTTCTACCAACAAAACTACTAGACGGCTATTTGCCAGTGTTATCTCCGTAAATAAACCAAAATTAACATTAATAACAGGAGATTCATACCTTACTCCTGATAATATCACTGTATCTTCACTCTTTTCACCTTAAACTTGAACCACACGCGTCGCTATCTGATTCTATACTCGCAACTATACGTTGCCTGAATCGGAATTCGGGAATTATCGTTGATTTAGGCTTGAAATTGGGGTTTGAGAGTTTGGGAACTTTCTAGAGGATTTTGGAACAATTTGGAAGAGGTTTTGGCTGAAAAAGAGGGGGGCAAGCCCTTTTTATATTAGTTCAAATTCGGGTCGGGGTCACTGTAGCTGCACTGTAGCAGACTGTAGCAAGTCGGTACTATAGCAGTACTGTAGCATGCATTTCTGCTCGGTCAGCTGAACTTGTAACGTCCATAATTCTCTACTTCGGTATCGTATCGACGAGCGGTTTATTGTGTACTCGACGAACTTCATTTTAGGCTTTTGAAACACCTTAAAACTCTTAATATACTAGGATACCTCTCCAAAGTTGACCTAAAATTCTGTCAACTTTTTCTAAATTTTCGACAAATTTATTTTCTTCGATTTGCTTTGCCCCGAATTTCCCATAGCTTATTATATGAACGTAAACCGTCATAACCATAGGATTAGTTCGCATAATATCATATATCTTTGAACGGAGCTCCATTATCCATACTTAGAACGTCCAACACTTATAAATTTTCACGTACGAAACTACGGGGTGTAACAGCCAGTAATATCCACATTCGAGAACCTTAGCAGCAGTCTGAGTACCACTATGATGACCCCCAACAGGAGAGTCGTGGCACGCCTTCAGAATTTCCATTACCTCACACTCGGGAACATAACATCGAATGATGTTATCAGCGCATGTTCTAAACAAGTATAGATCGTCCCAGTAATACATACAAGAATTCCGAAGAAACTTCTTCTTCTGGTATGACTTTATATCATTAGGAATAATGCCCGTCACCAAAAGGTGGAGATTTCTGCATACCAGGGCGCTACCTCAGCTGTCAATGCTAGAACCCGCCAATCAGGAAAAGCATCATCAATATCTAGCTCATCTGAAGGTCTCCCAACTTCTTCAAGCTGAGAGAGATGGTCAGCAACTTGATTTTCAGTTCTCTTCCAGTCTTTTACTTTAAAATCGAGCTCTTGCAACAGCAGTACCCATCTAATCAACCACGGCTTAGCTTTCTTTTTCGCCATCAGATACCTTAATGCAGCATGATTTGTGTAAACCACAATTTTAGACCTCAATAGATAGGCCCGAAAAATTTCTCAAAAGCAAAGACTATAGCAAGCAGTTCTTGCTCAGTCACTATGTAATTCATTTGAGCCGCATTTAATGCTTTTCTGGCATAGTAGATAGGGTACAGGATTTATTATGCCTCTAGCCAAGCACAACACTAATAGCAAAACCGCTCGTATCACACATCAACTCGAACGGCAGAGACCAATCAAGAGAAACAATAATAGGAGTTGTGGTCAAACTCTCCTTCAATTCATCGAATGCCTTTCGGCATTTATCGTTAAACTCGAACTTAGCCTCTTTTTCAAGAAGCTTACACAACGGATTAGAAATTTTGGAGAAAATCTTTGATGAAACGCCTATAGAAACCAGCATGTCCCATGAAACTCCGGACACCCTTAACTAAGAAAGGTGGAGGAAGTTTTAAAATCATATCAATCTTCTCCTGATCGACCTCAATCCCCTTTTTAGAGATTTTATGCCCGAGAACAATCCCTTCCTTCACTATAAAGTGGCATTTTTTCCAATTCAAAGACCAAATTAGTCTCTTCACAGCATTTAAGCACTCGACCCAGATGGTCAAGACAGTCATCAAAAGAATCACCAACCATAGAGAAATCATCCATAAAGACCTCAAGAAAGTCTTCCACCATATCAGAAAATATCGACATCATACACCGCTGAAAGGTAGCCGGTGCATTGCAAAGACCGAAGGGCATCCTGCTGAAAGCGAATGTCCCATAAGGACAAGTAAATGTCGTCTTCTCCTGATCCTCAAGGGCGATGTTAATCTGATTGTAGCCAGAATACCCGTCTAGGAAGCAATAGTAAGACCACCCTGCTAACCGATCAAGCATCTCATCAATAAAAGGCATAGGAAAGTGATCTTTGCAAGTAGCAGTGTTGAGCTTGCAATAGTCCATGCAAACTCTCCAACCTTTCACAGTCCTTGTCGCATCAGCTCATTCTTCGCATTGGGAACCACTGTGATGCCGCCCTTTTTTGGTAAACATTGAACTGGCTCACCCATTTGCTGTCAGCAATTGGGTAAACCACTCCAGCCTTTAACCACGTTATGATTTCTTTCTTTACGACTTCTTGCATGTTTTCATTCAGTCTCCATTGATGTTCCACACTCGGCTTGCTAAACCTCATCTAACTTGATTTAATGCTCACAGATCCTAGAAGGAATCCTCCGAATGTCTGCTATGGTCCAACCAATAGCATGCCTATACTCACGCAATATCTCCAAAAGCCTCTCGATCTGCTCCTCAGTCAGTAATGCTGAAACAATCACTGGTAATGTATTATTCGGACCAAGGAACTCATACTTCAGATGTGATGGGAGTTGCTTAAGCTCAAGCTTAGGTGGCTCAACGATAGAAGGCTTTGCTGGAGGAGTTGTTCTATTTTCCAGATCAAGATCAAGCTTCTTTGGGTGGTAAGAATATGAGCCCAACCCAACAAGTGAATTAACCGTCTCCACATAACCCTCCATGTCTTCGGTATCAAAATTGACAAGAATAGCAGCAAGAGCTTTTCCCAAACTTTCTTCTTTTATTTTGAATTCCACCGCTTCATCAACAACATCAAAAGAATCAATCATCAAAATGCTCTCGTAAGGACTTGGTAACTTTATTCCCTTACTTGCCTGGAAAGTCACCTCTTCATCATTGACTTAGAATTTTATTTCGTTCTTTTCCGAATCCATAAGAGCCCTTCCCGTAGTAAGGAAAGGTCTCCCCAGAATAATGGGAATATCCCGATCAACAACACAGTCAAGAATCACAAAATCAGCGGGTAACATAAATTTACCAACCTGCACAAGAACATCATCAACCACGCCAACCGGCTGCTTAATAGATCTATCAGCCATCTGTAATCTCATAGTGGTCAGCCTTGTTATCCCCAAACTTGATTGCTTGTAGATAGCAAGTGGCATTAAATTTATACTCGCCCTATTATCACACAGAACACGAGCAAAATCATGGTACCTAATAGAACAAGGAATGGTGAACGCCCCAGGATCCCTCTTTTTCTGGACAGTAGTTGTTGAAATAATGGAACTCACAGTGTGAGTCAAACTCACGGTTTCATGTTGCACCATCTTTTTCTTGGTCAACAGGTCTTTCAAGTACTTAGCAAAATCGGGCATCTCCTTGACAGCATCCAAGAATGGAAAGTTCAGAGATAACTGCTTCAGCTGATCATAAAATTTCTCGAACTTAGCATCTTCCTTCTTTTTCCCCACAAACTCAACCCAAGACCTTCACCCATCAATGCCCACTACCCAAACACCATTCACTCACAATCCATCCACTTCTCTTCCCCAAAACCCATAAATATCAACCACCAACCAAACCCTAACCCTAAAAGGGGGCAAGTTCCATAGTTTAATCTTTGTGACCTAGTCATTCAAGTAATCTATCCAAGTATGTTGATGTATTTTTTTTTTTAGTTTCCAATTTCCCTTCTTTATTTTTTCTCTATTTTCAATTTTTTTTTTTATTTTGGTGTATAGGATTGTTGCTATACATAGGGTTGGGTTGATAATGTAATAGGTTGATTTTGAATTCAGTTGGGGGTAGGGATTTGGTATTGTGTAATGCACAGACTCATGGAGGCGAGTATAATCAATCCCCCACTGAGTCGGAGTGCGTTTCAATTGACGACTTTATTTTTGAAGTCTGAAATTGTTATGCCCGCCAAATGTTCAATGAATCACCAAGGTGAACAAAGAATGAGTGAATTGCGTGAAGTATGAGTAACCCATGTCCCGATACCCCGTAAAATTTGGATGTGCAGTTCTGTATCGCCGCGAAAAAAGTCAAGTTTTATATGGTTTTTGATGAACAAACAAAAATACGAGTTGTACTTTTATGTATGCCCCATACCTCTTGCTCGTACATCAGAAGAATTCTAAGTAACTCACTGTTTTTTGACAAGTAAGGTATGGCTTAAATGTATGGCCCGCACTTCAAAGTGCAGACGTACCTTCAAGCCGTACTTCCAAGTATGAGGTAAAATTTAGACCGTACTTCTCAAGTACGAGCACAACTGCAGCATCATACATCTATTGAAATCACTTTACTAATTTATGCCATACTTTCCATACATTCTCACATGCGTTGTTTGCTTGTGTACAGAGATATGAGGCCAAAGGAACCAGTAAAAAGGGATGGTGGTTCCAAACCTGCTCGAATGAGGGATCGAGGCAGAAATAACATTACCACCAGGCTTTGTGATAAAAACTCTGATGAAGAAGCCATGATTGCCCCACCTCCCAAGAGATCGAGAACCACCACAGCCAGAAAAGCCAAAAAAGCGACATCACCACAAGACTTTTCCCAATCTGAAGAGGAGGAGTACTCATCTGAATCGGAGTCCGGTAATGAAGGGTCGGGGAATGAAGGATCTGGTAATAAAGGGTCCGGGAATAAAGGATCCGGTAATGAAGGGTCCGGCAATGAAGGATCCAGTAATGAAGGGTCCAGGAATGAATAGTCTGGTAACGAGGGGTCCGCTACTGCAAGCGGGTCCGACAATGAACAAGTCCGGGTGGCGGGTGACTCTAGTGATGATAGTGATATGGAGTGCATCTGGGCTGAACTTCATTCTAAAAAAATGGAAAATGACCTACGATTCTCGATAGAGGGTGTGAAGGAGCAATACGAGAAGGGGATCAATGGGTTGAAAAAAGGCGGAAACCCACAGCGTACTATATTTGAGGAGAGGCGTATCGGGTTTCGTTATTTAGAGGATCAGCCTCGGATTAGAGAGACACAGCCTCGTATTAGAGAGACACTCCAGCATTATGGGCTGGACGCTTTTTGTTAGATCCCGTATTTTGTACGTTGGAATATTTTAAGGTGGTCGCGGCAAGTTATGGACAAGGCTATTTTTTCCGACTTTGTCTAGATACATAAGTGTTTATGAGTTTGTTGGATGGAATTATTAAGGAAAATTTGGGACCAAAAATGAAATATGAAAAGTTGGCTATTATGTGAAAATGGCCATAAGTGGCCGGCCATGTGAGGGTGTGGGCCCTAGGCCACATGGAGGAATTATATATGTGTGTATTAGAAGACAAGTTAGGAATCTTCATCATTTATTTCATCTCCTAGAAAAATCAAGAAACATGGAGAAAGAAGGAGAAAGGCATACGGCCATGGATGGAAAAAATTGAAGACCAAGAATCTTCACCAAAAAAAAAATTATTTCTTCTAGCCAAACCACCAATTGGAAGGTGCTCTTTGACGTGGGAGTGTTGTTGGATGCAATAGGTCACTCGTTTTCATTATCCACCACCTTAGCCAAGTTGTGAGTTGTGAAGAAAGGTAAGTTCTAATCTTGTTTTATGAGTTCTGGAAGGTTTATGTGTATCGTAGTATGTTAATATGGATTAAATTCATGAGATATGGCATGTTGAAGTGAGTCGTGTGCATGGTGTGTTGGCCGTGTGTATGTGTGTTGTGTGTCTAAGTGATGGATTAAATTCTATGTAGCATGTTTGGTTATTATAGTGGGTTGGAGTGAATGAAAATCATGAAGTGTGTATGTGGGTGTGTTGGCCGAATATGGCCTTTCATGTGTGGCAAAGAATGAATCAATTTTCTTAGAGTTTTGGTTGTTGTTGTTGTGTGGATTCTATGTTAGAAATGAGAGGTTAATGATTCAAGTTGGTATTGTAGTTGTTATGGGTTGATTTGGAAGATTGTGTGCACATTAGTGTAATTTTTATATTTATGGAAATGACATGGTTAGAGTGCGGATTGTTGGTGCAAATCATGATTCGGAAGTTAGGAATATGTTATGGAAGTGTTCTCGGGTTTGGGTCAATTTTTGGGTGAATTGGAGTATTTGTTGGATTGTTGGAAATATTGTGTGAATTGTTTAAAGCGTCCTTGAATATTGTCCGTATGGTTTTGGATTAGTAATCGAACGTATAAACGTTGATATTGGTTTGAATGTAAGTGATGGAAGTAAGTATGTCGGAATATTATGAATGTTGTGAAGTTATGTAAAAGAGCTAGTAATGTTAGAATGCGTTTTAATTCGATTATTGATGTGGTTGATGTTGTGGTTGGGTTGGTTGTTGCTATTTTGGCCGAGTTTAATTCTCGGGGATGTTGGATTTATAGGGGAGATCTTTGCCCAAATTTTTGTAGATAAATAAGGGCTAAGAATAAACTTTTAAAGGCATGTGACTTATGTTTGGTAACTTTGACCAATTGTAGATTCTGAAGCAAACGGGATTTGAGGTTAAGCGAGCATAAGGTGTGTGCAAGGTATGTAAAGCCTACCTTTCCTTCTTTTGGCATGTCCTAGTCCTACTAGGCTAAGATCGGAACATCGGGGATAATTCTGCTCTTAGAAATCCGAGTTTGATTTTGCATACTATTCATTCGGTAAATTGAACTATAATCCTTATATTTGATCAAAAGAATGCTTAAACCTTTGTAAGCATTTGCAAACGTATCCGGATCGCTCCGAAACTTTTATGGAGGGCTTTAGGGAGCCTAATGTTTGTAATTTATGTCCGCCGCCTCGACTCGACCCGAGGTGGGCCCGCAAGTCCCGTGACTTCCCTTATTTGATTTGTTTGATTCATTTCCGTACGATATGAGAAGGAAATGTTTGCCTATGACTCTAAGGTCCGTTTGAAACGTCCTATAATGTTGTTTGAGCACTCATTACTATGAATGACACTAAATTTTTCCGAGAATGATCTACGATGTGTTTTTGAAAAATTGGTAACTAAAAGTCCGTAACTTTCAAGAGAGAGCTCGGATTGCTTTGATATTTTCGCAAATGACTTCATGACGAGTAAGGACTTTAATTCTCATAGGCGGGCCCGGATTGGGTTGACGCTCGTCCGTGGGTCCCGCGACCTTTCTATGTTTGGTTCTAATGACCTATTTTTGAAAGAATTCAATATGACTATTCTTCCGACCCAGGAGTATGATCACTTATTTGTACGGTGAACACGAGACAAGGATTTCATGCATAATGATTTTGATGCGACCCCGATTTTTAACTAAAGTTACTTTTGATGCGATTTCCGAGCGACGCTCGGAAAAATCGGTTGACTATTTGTTGTGGCTTATAAACGATGGTTCATTTTGATTAACCTATTAAGTCTTTGAAAATGTTTTAAACTTTATTTGGTTACTCACGATTACGTTCGTGCGTTCGTTGTTACATTTGCCGGCGGGTTCCTGGCCGCGGTATGTGTATATGTGATATTACCGCTGGGTTCCTGGCCGCGGTACGTGTATATGTGATATTACCGCTGGGTTCCTGGCCGCGGTATGCGTATATGTGATATTACCGCTGGGTTCCTGGCCGCGGTATGTGTATGTGTATGTGTATGTGTGATATTGACTGCGGTGTGTGTGTATATGTGGTATGTGATATGTGATAATATGATGATTCTGTTCACCGAGTCCCTCACTGGAGGGCCGGGACACGTTATATGTTATATGTGTGTATTCTGAAGTCTGATATGATATATGATAACATGATGGTATGATGATTGTTTACTCATGTTTCTAAGTCCTCTGATGATTCGGATATGATATGGATATGCACGAATTAAGTTTTAAAAGTAAGTCTTGTGGGTTACGTATTGCACTATTTTTCGGTACTACTTACTTCGGTTATGATTTCGCTTTACGTATTTTCGGCTTTGCATACTCGGTACATATTCATGCGACCCCCTTTTCTTCGGGGGCTGCGTTTCATGCCGCGCGGTACCCACGAATAAGGAGATGATGTTAGCGAGAAGATGTTCTGTGGTTGGCGAGCTCCATTTCCTCCGGAGCGGCCGAGTCGGAGTACTTTGTATGGTATGCGGGTTAAGTTAGAGGCTTTGCGGATAGTGTCGTGTGTGTGATATGTCGGTTTGTGAGCGGCTGCGTAAGCCGATGTATTATTATGCATTATCTTTATGATTTGTTTTGTAATCAGCTATGTAAGCCGATATATCAGTACGCATTATGTTACAGATTTTATTTGATTTGAAAAAGACGAAAAGTATGATGTTCTTTGAAAATTTCCCTTTTGCATTTTGACGCGTTTTGCGGGCCCAGTATGATTATGTGTATTACGAAAGTCTGCGGGTTCGCTCGGCCCTAGGTAAGGGTCGGGTGCCTATCACACCCTATCGGATTAAGGGTGTGACACTTTTAGTCGACCTCAGGGGAAGTATTGTCCTGTTCTAGTCCGGGAGTTCTATGCCAATTACAGTGCATTTATGGATAAGATCAAAAAGCCTAATCAACTTAAGCAGAATGTCCCGAGGCCTGATGAGATAGAGGTGTAGAAGGTAAAAGTCAACATTTCTACCAAGGCAATAAACAGCTACTATTTTGGCGAGAATCATGTTGCCTCCACTAGGGCAGCCACTGCCGAGTTCAGAGACAAAATTGATCGGAGGACTACGCAGTCCGTGATTGAGAGGGTTGCTTCGGTTATTGCTAGGGACGACCCACTGTGGCTCCATAAGAAGTGGAAAGTCCTTAAGAACTCGCTGACCCTCGCAGCAAAGTTTTGGTGGAATATGGTCCGGTTCAGAATTATGCAGACTCAGAGTGATAACTCGCTTACTCCGGACCGAGCAGTGATAGTTGTGGCGATCATGTCACGTTATCATTGAATATTGGGAAGTTGATAGCTATGGAGATACAGGCCAGAGCACCACAAAATGCTACCTCCCTACCAATTTCGTGCCTTGTCACTGATTTATGTCGGCAAGTGTGCCAAACATCCCCCATCGAGATCATTGTTGGGAACCCACTTGCTATTATGATATCAGAAAGACCCGACTTGAGGATACAAAAGCCAATCGGATGATAAAGGATTTTCCAGCAGGGAAAGAGAAGGCGGATGTTGAGCCCGATGATGAGACCACCAGAGACGTGATCGTTGCGGTACCTCCCGCTGATATGGTTCTTGATACCGAGGCGATGCCATCCATCGTGGCCGAGCAGAGCACTGCTGCACCTCCTTCCCCATGGATTGCACATTCTCCTCCCGCAAGGACGATTTATGCTGCACCATTAGTGCAGAGACTAGCCGTCACTCCTTCATCCAAACAGCCGTAGCCTACTAATATGTTTGCAATATGTCACGACCCAACCCGCCATGACTGGCACACACACTATCTCTTAGTGGGCGAACCAATAAGCCTAACTATATGCTCATTCAAGTCCATTTTTATTAACTAATTCAATCAGTTCATAACAATTTAAGCTAAAGATTAATCAAAAGTAGTCATGCCATAAACAATAATCATAAATACTGTAGTCCTAACTATTACAATCCCAAAATCCAAAAGTCACCGTATAAGGACTCTAATCCAAAAAAATGTCTAAGGAATGTATATTGTCTGAAATAAATAAACATCAATGTCTAGAATGGAATTAGACATTAGATAAGGAAGATCTTCGGGCAGCCTGGCATGGATAGAAGCTCACCCTCAATCTGTCAGCAAATGGCCTCAACGCTAAATGTGAGGTCGGGTGGCGATCTGCAGATCACTATACGCGCTCGAAAAGAATGGAGCAAGGTAGTATCGG
>NW_026727813.1:0-30428 GCF_029784015.1 Lycium ferocissimum | reverse complement strand
GGCTAAAGATCAATGGTTGCAGGCTATAGCGGTGATTGTTATCACGCTGTGTCTTGTTAATTGCCGCTAAATCCCCTTTTTGTAGTAGTGTATATGTGTGCGTATATAACGCCTGATATGTGTGCGTATATAATGCCCGATGTATGTGCGTATATAACGCCTGTAAGCCTCTATGGCATCTAGTCATATCATATTGGCTCCTCTGTGGCCATAATCAATATCATCATCATAGTAGTAATGCGTATATAACGCCTTCTAGTCACGGGTCAATGTACATAAATATATAATGAATGTAATGCATGGATAAACTGTATGAACAGGACTGGCTACATAAGACTGGACCCATGAACAGAAGGATCACTCATAAATGGGGTACATGAGCATCAAAGACTGAAGGACTCCTAGTACTTCTAAGAGTAAAGTAATATGAAATCTCACTTACTCACTTGTTGGATCATATCATAGGATCGTGCCAAAAGAAGGAAAGGTTAGTCTTATCATACCTTGAAGTATACGCAATCACCCAACTTCTACCTCTTGAACTTGCAAGTCTACAATTAAGATAACATAGGGCTTAATTAGCTATTTACTTCGCTTACTAGCCATCCTCAAATGCGTATAAAGCTCAACGAACTATAAACAATAATTTCCTTGTAAGCTTACAACTCTCCAACTTCTCATTCGATCCCACATCAACTACAATACCACATCAACAATGACAACACACACACACACACACACACACACACACACACACATATATATATATATATATCAAAATATACGTAAACCTGTCTCCAATCATCTCCTAAAACAACCCTATATCAC
The DNA here is from genome assembly GCF_029784015.1 of Lycium ferocissimum. Taxonomy (NCBI): domain Eukaryota; kingdom Viridiplantae; phylum Streptophyta; class Magnoliopsida; order Solanales; family Solanaceae; genus Lycium; species Lycium ferocissimum. Next base: position 29,600 of record NW_026727813.1, on the reverse strand, counting down.
TACATTGCCCTTCACCAGCTTAACACTTCCACAATTACCTTCTCTTCACTTAACATCACTAAACTCTTGATAACCAACTTAAATATAAGGGTAGAAATCATTTACATACCTTGAGGGGTCAAGAATCCCAAGAATCACTTCAACTTCAACTTTCTAAACTCCACAACTCAAGAAACCCTAGAAGCAACCTTCTTCTTCACCATCTCGGGTTTACGGGATCCGGGTCTTGTCAAATCTTCACTAATATGATGGAAAATATTAGGAGAGAATATATTAGGGTTTTCTAATTTTTGGAAGGAGGAAAATATGAAATAGGGTCGTGGACCACCTATTTATACTTGGAAGCCAAAAAGGCTACAGCGGTCCGGTTCGACGAGCGGGTCGACGGTCCGTCGACGTGTCGATGGTCCATCGACTTGCGCCTGCAGATGCATGGGTGCGGGATCCCATCGATGCTGCACGTCGATGGTCAGTCGAGCATGTCGATGACCCGTCGACGATGACTGGTGTTTTGCAGATTTTCTGATTCAGTTCTGATCGCGTCGATTCGATTCGCTCAACCTTTAACTCTATACATTGCCAGGAATATATACTGCTACCCTTGTACACGGGGTAAGACATTTTCTACCTCCAAACTCGGGCTTGGGTCTGTATTCCAAAGGCATACCCGATTAGGAAACCATAGTTTCTACCACTACGGACACGAGGGGTGTAACAACCCAACAATCTTCATTTGAATAACTTTGCAACAAACACTTTGTGCAATACTTTGGTAGATAGTCATACTGAAAATTAACTTGAATAGACCTGATATCCTTTGTAACATCATCTTCAATCTCTATCCACACAGACTTAGGCAAATCTGCAAGCAAATCTACTTACACTTTCACTCTGGCACTATTTGGCCTAGTTTTATTGATAGTAGCAGCATCAAGTTGAATTGGTTTGCCCACAGCTGATGCCAATGTAAATAAAGATTCCTTGACAAAAAAGGTAGGAAGAAGGTTTGGAAACGAGATCCAAGCCATAGCAATTGAAGTCTCCTTTTCAATACTAAACTTAGAATCATAAATCAAAGGTCTCATTTGATAAGAGTGACCATCCTTTGATTTCAACCAAAAAACACTTTTTGAAGAGATAGTAATAAAATATTCTCTTAAATCACATCTTATTAATACATGTCTATCTCTCAAGAAGCCTACCACGACATTTACCCTTGCACCACACCGTTGAGGTATAATAGTTCTAAGTTCATCTAACAAGCCATCTATACGAAAACTTACCAACTATGGCATTTTGTAGGTTTTCAATCATCTCCATTCATAAGACTTCAGAGGAGGACCATCTTACAACGTGTTTACCATCTATAATCTCCACCTTCTTCATAGGAATGGGTTCACACGTCTGTATGGGAGTTTCAACAGCTTCATGCATAAGAGTATGGAGATATTTTGGTTCATTGTTCGTAGTAGTTGCTGGTTTTGGATGTTGAGGATTGCTAGACGTAGAGAGAGGAGGGAAATCATAAAGAGAGAGAGAGGCTGACCAACCACCAGAGGCGGCGGCTGGCCAGTGGCCGGAGTGGCCATAGAAAGTTTAGGGTTTTCAAACTAGGGTTTGCATGGGAGGAGAGAGAAGAGAGCTTTTTTCCTTTCAAATTGGGTGATTCAAAACACAATCTATTCCATATGAAAAATGGAAAGGAAGAAAACCCAACTTGAAATATTTCAAAGTGTGGGGGTGCTTAGTTAAAGTACAAGTTCCTATACCCAAAAGGGTCAAAATAGGACAAAAAACTGTGGATTGTGTTTTCATTGGATATGCTACCTGTTGATACCTGATTTTTGACCTCCCGTAATTTATTTTAATTGTTCAGAACCCCGGGATATCGGACAGAGTGAAATGTACGTTTTTTCCTAAACAATTAAATGATTGTTTAGGAACTCAAATCACAAGAGTGAATAGTCCGCGCACTCAAATCAAAGAATCGAATGTAATTTAAGAACTTAGCATCAAAGCACAACTCTCGCACTCACAAAGAATTCACATGTATGCACAAAGAACCATAGGCTTTCCCATTATGTACATCTCTACTAAGCAAGTGTGCTCTAATAGAATCAAATAGGACTTTAACGGGTTGTAATGTTGGCTAGGGGGAGGGGTAGGAGAACTATATAATAGTGACTTATACTTCCCTAAGCCCTTTGCAATTTTAGACTTCATCACCGATTATTTTCATCTTTTCACCTTATTTTTCAGCCCTCTCTTCATCAATTATTTTCACTAGTAATTCTCATCATATCAAGAACGATTCCCTTTTTTTTTTCAAGCAACTTTTTTCCTCATTTTTTTTTTCACATTCTTTCTAAGAGGGCCTTTTCATCACTTTGCAGCTGTCATTAGTCACCATTTTTTTTCACTTGACCATCACTTTTCTTCAGATCACAATTATAAAATAGTCTAAGCTACAGTGCTGAAGGAAGCAGGGTGCAAAACCAGGGATTCAACAAAAAGGATCAAGGCAAAAATACGACTAACGAATGAAAGGCTACAGGCTCAAAGGGCTAACTAGTGGTATAATTTCTTAAAAGGCTAAAATTTACAAGACATATCAAAGAAAGCCTGTAATCATCTTCCAAATAGAGCAACACTTTTTATTTCGCTTCAATAACATGCAGGACAATTTCTAAACTAAGATACAAAACATGGAATATATGCAAGAAATCCTCACCACACATGGCACAAGTGTCAATCAAGATGGATCAATTCTACTCTAGGACAGATAGGATCATGACGAACTATAAAATAAGAATAAGCTATATACAGAGTCACAACCATGAGCTAGGTGTAAGAAAGTATGCTATTTTTTTTCATTACTCAAGCACTCACAGGAAAGTACTACTCAAGCTTAGGCCTAAATATGTTAGTATCAAACAAGTCACAAGGGCTTTCTTCTCTCTCCTTTACTACTCCTAAAAAAAATTAATCCTAAAAATAGCAAATTACCCGGTTCAAAGGTCCCCCATCGGGAAAGAACCGAGGGCATAAGAAAACCCAAGGGGGCGGATGATGAATGCCATTAATGAGGTAATTAAGAAGATACTATAGAAAATCAAAGAAAATAAAATAAAAAAGAAATCTTTTTCGAATTTTTGAACATTTTTCTTCTTTTTCTGATACTAAGACTCAAAACTAATAATAATAAAAAAATGAAAAAAAAATTCTAGGGCATATTAAATCATCATCCTCAACCTTACCACAGACGTATTTCCCACCCCACACTTAAAATCATGCAATGTCCTCAGTGCATATAGATGAAAAAATTAAAAACCGGTAAAGCAAGAAATACTCCCTGGGGCCCTCTAGGGCCTAGCTACCAACATGCTTTCATTATTAAGGGTCGGCACGACCCCGCACTTAAGCTCAAACATGCTCCTCAGCTTTCAACTTTGGGTACTCAGACTTCCCTAATCTGCAAAACAAAAACAAAACAAAACAAAACAAAACGTGACACTATAAAAATAAAAATCTAAAACTATTACACATTGGGTTGCCTCCCAACAAGCGCCTTAGTTAATGTCGTGGCACGACGTGAATCAACTTTTTCCTCCACCTCGAACTTTTGAATTTCACCCCTAATTTTGCATCAAATTTTCTATCACGCTTCTGGGGCGGTGGTGTAAAAATAAAGGAACCAAGCAATAGATGTCGCATTTTGCACTTCTTGGCCTTTAAGTGATGAATGTCATTTTGTCTTTCTGATGTGGCAAATTTCAGGATGTAAGGCTCTTGTTCTTCATCTTTACAATTCTCCAAAGGCTTGGAAGGTTCGATTTCCTTGTAGCCAACTAAACATAATGTAGAAAAATGTTTAGAATGAGGACCAACATGTCCCAACTCTAAAACTGCATTATTTCTGACATCCTCACTTTTGTACACCTCCTCAACAATGACATCATCAACAAAGATCTGATCGAATGATTGGAATTCCTCTATTTGCTCCACAAGTTGGCCAGTATCCATAACAATTGGTGGTTGGGCATCAGATGCCTCAACCTTTTTATTTATTTGAGCCTGCAGGTCATGGATATCTAAGCCAAATTGGTCTATCACTTGTCTGAGCTCAGTTCTTCTCTCTATCAGTTGTGTAGCCATGTTTGTAAGACCATCACGGAGAAACCCATGAAATTTCATTTGTTGAGCTTGTTCCGTTAGCCAAGATTGGCTCACTATCTCCATTTCTTCAAAGTTATCTCCTTGCAGGAACTCGCTCTCTGCTTCTGTTTGAGGTTCATATTGGGTATTGGCTAAGTCTGTAACTTGCAGATCATTACAAGTTTCAGCCTCAGCCTGCATCTCTGTGAGTTTGGCACGAATCCTCTTTATGACTTTCCACATTTCTGCATGTTGCTCTCTCATTAATGCATCGTGCTCCATTATTTGCTCCCCAATTTGTTTCATCATATCTCTAATCCGAGCAAGACTTTTCGCATCCTCTACTTCATTAATCCTGTTAATATCACAAACAACAGGAGAATCATAATAGGGGCTCAGGGATGGGGAATAAGAGTTAGGACAACCATTGCTATGACCGTCTTGACCACCACATATATTACAAGCATTCCACTCAAAAGATTGGGAAGGTGCACACAACCTATTTCCAGAAATATTTTGACATGTTGCCACAAGTGGGGTCCTCTACAAATTAGACAAGGATCACCAAAATAGGAACAACCAATATTCGATCAATTTTTCCTCCAAGATGCCATGTCAAGAAAGCTAACCAAAATATTAAATTAAAAATAAAATAAAATAAAATAAAATAATAATAATAAAGAACTTGAATAGACAAAAAGAAAAGTCTAATCTAGAAAAACAGTTAATTTCTAAGTCCCCGGCAATGGCGCCAAAAACTTGTTGCTCCCAAACGCACACACAAGTATACGCGGTCGTATAAGTAATATAGGATTTTAAAGTCCAAATATCGTACCCACAGGGACTTATGATTAACTATTTACTAAATTAAACTAATGCTAATTATCTAAACAATAAATAAAATTCAAATTTATATTTATAAACTAACAAAAAATAAAATAAAAACAATAATGAACTTCAACCAAGAAAGAGCAGATTTTTATCGGAGAAGAGATAGATCTAGGGCTATGACCACTAACAATCCAGTTGAGTCTTCAAATCGTTCTACCTATGGGTTACTAGTTGACGGGTTAATTATAACTTTATGATATTCTCTCGAACTACTCACAAGCCTGCAGATGCTAATATAACGCCTATATCTCTATGGTCGTCAGAGGTAACAAGAACGCATTTATTTTTCCGTATTCAACTAAATAGGGCTAAAGGGTATATCTCTATTCTCAGTAGTGAAACGATTAAATCGAACAAACTCTATTTATTCATATTACGTACGTGAATTTCCTTTCTCAAGTCCAATTCACGCAGCACAGATAGTGTTCAACTAGTGATCAAGTAATTAAACAATTAAGCACAAGAATAAATAAGCAACCCAAATATTATGAAAATTTAATAGATAGAAACGATAATCAAACGTCAACTTTCATGTTTGAGCCAAGACCCCAGAGCTAAAAAGTTTAGCTCCACATAGACATGGAGAAAAAATAACAAATCATCCGAATAAAAATGTCAAAACAAGTAATACAGAGAAGAGAAGATAAAACCCTGTAACTACGGCCTCCACGGCGGCTCCAAGCTCTCTCTAGGTCCAAAGTTCTGAACTAAGGGTCTCAAGTTATCACCAAGTTATATAAAACCATATAGAATATGTATTTATAGGGTATCAAAAGACCTGGGCTTTTAAAATCCAAATTCAACTCGGACTGGGAAAAAAAAGGCTCGCGTGTCACACCCGTGTTGAGGGTGCAACACGGACAACAATTAGAAAAGGCAGATTCAGGGAACCATTTTTGCGCGGCAAAGCCGTGACGCGTGTTGATGCAGCTGGCACCAGTTACGTTTCCTTCTCTTTTTTCAATTCAACTTCAACTGTATTCTGCACTAATCATTCTGCGATAATTGTGTTCCCCACTCTTGTCTCCCCTCATTTTTTTTTTTTCCATTCTTTTCTCTTTTCTTTTCTTTTCCCATTTTATTCAATTGTGCTCCAAATTTCTTCATTTTCACACAGCTTTATTCCTATACAGTAAAATATAATATTAAGCACAACTCATTATAATTAATACTCAAAAGACAATTAAAAGTACTAAAATGTGAGGCAATGATGGCTAAATATATGCAATTTATGGCCGAACATCAGTTGGTGTCTAAATTAATTTGCATTGGTATATATGTCCATTATTTATAAAGTACTCGTTACTTTTAATTAGCATATTTATTGGATACTAGTCTTGATGAACGTGGCTCGCACGTAAGTAATAGCACGCAAATGTTCAGGCGATCAACATTAACTATGCTATTCCCATACTCCTAGTCAAATTTGATATTTTTAAATATTATTAAGATGGACGCCCATGTCACGAATTGAAATCGTGACGTAGACAAATTATCTACTACTTTTCCTCAAGGATTTCTTGATAAAAACTTAGCGGTCGTTTGGTACGTAGACAAAATTATTCCAGGATTATAATCCTGGGACTAATTTATCCCTGAGACCATTTTGAATATTGATATTTGCTATTGTAAAACTCTTGAGAGTTGAGAGCTTGTGAAACCTTTGATTGAGTAATTGTTGTGAGAGGATTAGTTATTAGGGAATTCCAAATTCCTCTTGGTCATCCTAGGAATTTGGTGTTTCTTTTGTTCTTAATTTAGAGGTCTTAGTTTTATATAAATTTGGTTGCTAAATTAGGTCTTAAGTTGTGTCAAATTATCTATCTCTTTTATTTCTTGCATTTTATTATTGTTTTCGTTTCCATTCTTGCATCAATTCGTATCAGAGCTTGGATTAGATTTGTTCTATCAAATCTAACCTATGCTTTGTTGCTTAAAAAATTTTTTTTGGAAATTTTCCACCAAAAACCCCAAAAGTTGTGTTTGTTTTGTTATTAGATTCTTGTTCCTTAGTACGTTAGGGTTTCAAATCTTTAAATTTCGCGTCATTCGGGTCAATATTGAAGAATCTACCATTGTTGGGTTGAAGCTTTTGAAAAAGTTGAAGAACAACTTGGTGGGTTTTGATTTGTGACGAAATTGGGAGTTGATAACCATTGGGCTTTGTTCTACTAGGTTAAGGGAGCCTAAATCAAACTGGGGGTAAAATGAGTTGATTTGAAGGTAGCTAGAAATTTGAATGTTCATGTGTTCTTGAGCTATCTTCATAGATTCAAGTGGAGAAGAAGACTCAAAAGGAAAGTTAGATCCAAAAGTTTATACCCATGTTTTGAAAAAGTGTTTTTTAGCCCCAAATGGAATGGTCCTAGGTTGAGTGGGTCTATTGTGTCAAAAAAAGTCAACAAACCCAGCCCAAGATCCAAGAAATCACGTGCTATACGTTGTTACTGTAGCAAAGATACGGTCCAAATTTACGGACCGTAAAAGAAGTACGGACCGTCAATCCAGTCCGTCAAATTGAAGCTTGGAAAAGTTGAACACTATTGGAGATCTACGGTTGCTATATACGGACCGTAAATAAAATACGGTCTGTAGATTTGAGAGCAGTTCCCAACTGTAGATTGGAGTGAAATTTGCTATGCTACTGTTGCTGATTTACGTTGACTATATACGGACCGTACATTTTATGTGGACCGTATAATTGAAGAAGTCCTTACCGTAAATCTGAAGTCCAAATTCGTAGATTCTGTTCCCCATTTACGGACTACATCTACGGTCCGTCAATAAACTACGGACCGTACAACTACACCCAGTTCAACCGTAAATTCCAACAACAAAAAGGTACATTTAATTCAATTCCTTCACTTCTTTTCCAAAATTTTCCCTTGATCCTTGGTTGGTTGTTTGTCTCCTTATTTCTTAGGTAAGGAACCAAAAAAAAAAGTATAGAAATTTTTAAATTTTCGTTACTTCAAATTGATACCTTGGATCAATTGGGGCTTCAAGACCGCGTTTTCACATTATCACCTACCCCGGCCCGAAATTTTATTTATTTCCCAATTTTAGCATTCCATTTTCTTGTGTCCCTCAACTAGTAACCATTTAGTAGTTGTTCCTACTTGTGTTTGCTAGTTCTTGTGTCCGCATTTCTTTCGTGCCAATTCTTTCGTGCTTTTCTTCGTTTTTGCTTCGTTGTTAATTTCTTGGTTCAAGTCCATTAGATTGAATTGATTTGTCTGTCTTTCTTAGTCTAACAAGAATCGATTCCGACCAAGAGTAGAATTTGAACCCTCGTGACTAGTCAACATTAACAAGCACACAATCTTTAGCGGAAGCAATTTGTGAGGCAATTAAAGGTGCGCATGCTTGAGCGATTGTGAGTTGATTTTACTAATCTAACATGTTTGCTCATTTTGTTGAGTGTATTGAATAGTTACCATGGCTACGGAGGATGAAACACAATTTCCCACCGGGGAACTCACACTAGTTGATGTAATGAGGGCCTTGCAAGCCTTGAACGACAAGGTGGGGAGTATGGATGGTCGAATGGAAAACTTGGGAAGTAGGGTGGAAGCAATTGAAGGAGGTAGTAGGGAGGTCTCTTATTCGCCCCGAGTGCAATACCAAGGAGGCACAAGTGGAGCTACTCGAAGCACTTCACTTACATTATCACCCAGCACCTTCTATCATCTATATAACCCCACTCCCCAAAACACTCCTCAAAACACAACTCTCACCCCACCAAACAACATTCCCATAGGCCAACAGAACAACCCACCCCTACAAGATCAAACTCCAAATGACCCATATCCAAATGATCCACCCCCTAATGATCTACACCTAAATACACCAATGCCACCCCAAAACCATCCAAACATCCAACAACTAAATGACGATGAGATAGAAGAAGCTATGCTTGAGCACGAACATTATGGTGTCCAAGGTTGGAGGCAACGAAGGCAAGCATAAGGAGGTTATTGAGGAAGGGTTAGAAGGTATGGTCCTAACCCTCACATGGGTAGGCAAAGAGGGTACCAAAATCGTGAAGGGTACCAAGGTCATGACCATCGAGGTTATGATGATGATGGAGATTTGAATGGGAACCATGGTTATGGAGGAGGGTGAGACACGAGTCTTAATTCCATCAAGGTTACTCTCCCAACCTTCAAAGGAGGAAGTAACCTCGATACATTTCTTGATTGGGTGATGCATTGTGATTGAATCTTCTTGACGGATGACATGTTCGAGGTAAAAAAGGCGTCTTATGCCATTGCTCAATTCGAAGGGTACGCCTCCACATGGTGGGAAACCCAAGTGAAAGCAAGAAGAATTATTGGACTTCCTCTCACACCTACTGGGGATGAATTGAAGGATGCCATGCGGCGTAAGTATGTCACCGAACGCTACAAGCAAGAACAACTCAAGAAGGTATATACCTTAAGGCAAAACAAAAAGAGTGTGGAAGAATACTATGATGAGTTCCAAATTGTAAAGATGCGAATCAACTTTGAAGAGGATGATTTGAATGCTATGACTCGGTTTCGAGTCGGGTTAAATAGTGACATTGTCTCCCAAACTCCACAACTATGAGAGCATTGAAGAAACTCTTCAAGCGGCTATTGAGATAGAGGAGGGTCTTAAGGAAGACAAAATCAATAAGTCGAGGGGCCATGTGAGTTCATGGAATAATAACAAAGAAGGAGGCAGTTCTTCCTCAAATTGGCAAAGGAGTAAGGGCACCATGCAAGAAACCAAGAACCCCTTTGAAAAGAACGCTCAAATTGAGAAGCAAGTTGATAAACAACCTCCAAAGTTTGCCCCAAAGGAAGGAGGTATGAAGACTCCCATCCAATGTTTTAAATGTCATGGCTTTGGTCATAGAGTAAGTGAGTGCCCTAATCGAAGAGCCTTTATTTTGAGAGACACTTGTGGTGATGATAAGGGAGAATGTGAGGAAAGAGATGATGAGGGTAATCATGAGAATGATGAACTTGGGAGTAATGGAGAACAAGATGATGGTGATATCACCGTCCCACTTTGCTTGGCAAGAAAGGTGTTAACATGTGTGAATGTGCCTCAAGAAGAGGAGCTTACCATACCACATTGGGTAGACACTTTTGTAGGTTCCCAAAGAAAATAATTTCTAAAGGAGTCTTCATGTGAAGAACTTCCATACTTGGAGGAAAGAACTGATCCCATGGAAGAAGATCTTTGTCTTGAGCATCAAGGTAAGTTATTTATCCCTAATACTTCAAGTGTTCATGATGTTATTAATGAAAGTGATCATACACTAGTTGATCCTTTTGATGACCGAATTGAATCTTCTCGCAAGATTAATTAGTGTCCATCTAGTGTTGACATGTGTGAAGAGAATGGTAATATTGTTGAGACCTTGAATGTGAATGGTGGCTTGTCTTTGTGTAATCTTGATAATTCATCTTCTTGCATTGTTAACCAAAGTGAATGTAGTTGTCTTGATTCCTTTTCTTGTAAAGGCATGAATTCTAGTGGTACAAGTAACTTTGAGTTGAGTTTGAAGAATGCAGTTTGAAGAATGCAAGTGCAATGTCATGTGTTGGCAAGAGAAGAAAGAGTAATTTTCTTGCAAGGAAAGATAGCATGATAAAATTTCATTCTTTGTTCTATTTCATGAATGTCATTAAGAACATAGGTTGTGATGAAGGTTGTGCTAACTATTCCCTAGTTGATGTGGACCTTTCTCTCTTGAAAAACGATAATCCTTTGGTTGAGGAAGAATTTGATTTGCTCGATTATTTGCGAAACCCAACTAAAGATTATTCTTGCAATGTTGGCATTGATAGTGAGTCCTTGTATGATTCTCCTCCCATTTATGATGATGATATTCATGCTTGGCTTTATTCAAGTGATCCATTTCTTGATGAGGACGCTAGTGAGGAAGATTATCTTCATGCTAAGAGTGTAGTATCAGTCATCTTTTTATTTCACATAATAGCCAACCATGTGGCCATGGCCCACATGCCACTTGGCCGGCCACCTAGCCCCTCATTTCTCTTTTCTTTCTTTTTTTTTTTTTGCATTTTCATGAACTAATTACTTTTCCAAAAATAGAATACTTTCCAAAAATAGCTTTTGACCCCAAATGTTTCCTTAATATTCCATACCACCTTATCATGCACACTTACATCTTAAAACACAATTGTGGTTGAAATCTCGACTTCGTATCCGAATGGCTTTGTCCTTAACTTATCAAGGTTGACTCGGATTATCCCGACGTACGAAATACGGGATATAACATCCTTCCCCCTTTAGAAAATTCATCCTCGAATGTTCAACTAATCTCATAGAGCCTTATAAGGATCTCGGGGGTTTCCCTTTATTGCCATAGTGTACTATCTGATTTACCGATGGTATTTCTCCTTTACCTCCTCTTCAGCTTCTCAAGTCGTCTCCTTTCCATTATTATTCCGTCCCAATACTTTAAGAAGGCCACGTCTTTAGTGCGCAACATTCTTGCCTTACAACATTATAACAAGGTCCAAGGCATATCTTGAGTTAGACTTTTCCTCCTTGCCGAACCTTATTACGCCTTTCGTGGAACACATAAATTCGCCCGCTTTTGGTAGCCAACTAATTCCGATCATCTTGCTCACACCATCTTATACTCAACTTGTAATACTCTAAACACATTACCTCGGGTTATCTCTTTATCTTTAATTCAACCCTTCTATTGTCCCTTTGCTCTTAACTTTCCGGTCACACATTATGTCGCAATCTTTACAAAAATAAGCGAATGTGCTCTATTTAGTTCCAACTGCCTTAGCACGGTTTCACTAATCCTCGTGTCTATCTCACTTTGTCTACGCCCTTCTTTCCTTACAACCGGTATCGGAATAGATCTTTAGTCCAACCATAGCCATGCCCTATCTGTCCTTAATGCAAATTCTCTCTCGGTACCCTAGTTTAAACCATCTTTACACCTTTCCTTAATGCACCTAAATTATTATCACCGTATTGTTACTACCGAATCCCAACTTTTCTCATTAACTACTCGCGATGTCTCTGCAATTTACTCGTTATCAGACTCTTGTCGTACTCTCCTCTAAACTCCCACCTTCCAGTGTCGAATCGTTCAGGACCTCCACACTTAACTCCCAGCAGGATCTCAATTTCTATCCTAACTCTTATCTTTTTTCCCGGCTTTTGGGTCTTACTAACTTGTCTCGATAAGGAGCCTTACCAATAGGCTGAGCATCCGTATCAAATACGTCGTGGCATTAATTGCCTCTATCTTAAACTTGCATTTCTCGTATCCGCTTCCCCCCTTTAGGGGTTTACTTATTTTATTACCTAATTATATTCGCCTTACGTCTGCATTTTTCTCTCTCGGTAAGACTGCACTTTTGTTTCACCGTTCCGATTCCCTCGCCAATTGTCTGCTCACTCCCTTTCTCTTTCCAACATCATTATGTCAGTACTTTCCAAGCTTACTCTATAGTAAAAACAATATCAAATTGCCTTATGGCATTCATGCCACTTATTTTTCTTTTCGCTTGAACTTTGTTGTCCTGTCCGATTAATGCCTTCCATATACCGTTACATTGGTTGCCGGAATGCGTATATCCGCTAATATAGCCATACACGGGGTATCGCATGCTCACCTATACCTGTGAATAATCACTAGCATCTCGCTCCCAAAAGATTCCTAAACGCTACCCAAATTCACCCTAATTCTAACGCCGTGACGCACCTTCTTTTTCTTTACCCGATCTCGTCCGCTCCGGCCTACGCGACCTCTTAAGATTTCCGCCTACTCGGTATATTCTAAGTCCCTTTAGACTACTCTAGCTTCCCATTTGCTTCTTATGGCTAAAGTTGTAGGGCTTTCAGAAACTTCCCAGGGGGTCACCCATCCTGAAATTTCCCTCACTCTAGCACGCTTAACCCCAGAACTCCGATGGGATACGATGCTCTAGTGCTGGTATAACCGCATTCTCCTCATCGCATGGCCTTCGTCACGTAATTTGGAGTAAGGTAAAGTCTTGATAGGTTTTTGGACGCTTTCGTAACACAATTACTGTTTTACCCTTCTCTCGATTCTACATATTCACTTATCACCTATGGGTATTACTACTTTCCGTCCTAGACTCTCAAATTCGTAATGACAGTGAACACGCCTTAATCACCGTTACTTATAAATACTCGTTTATCAACCCTCGGATTTTCGCCTACCGCTATTAAGCAACAATTATACAACAAATACGCACATATAAGAATATAAATTCTAATAAGGATTCATGTACCTGTAGCCGCATCTGGTAATGCCTCCTGATCCTGTCTACTGGCCAACGCATATAGGCGGTTCGGTGGGCCGCCAAAATCGGAGGCTCCGCCGCGACCTCTACCACGGCCCGCTGGTGCCGGTATACCCTGCCCCATAGGGCGCATAGCTATTGAAGAGGACGAACCAACAACCGACCCTGTAGGCTGGGCTACATCACCTGAACCATCCCGATACGGGCACTCCCTCATAACATGGTCGTAACGGCCGCAAGTAAAACAAGCACCCGTGACGCGACGGCATTCCCCCAGATGGCGTCGGCCGCACTGAGGGCACTGGGGCATAGATGGCCTCATCTGACTCAGACCCCTGCTCGACTGTGACCCCGAAGCTCTGGAACTCGGACCGGCTCCCGAATACCCTGTGCTATCAAACCTCCTGCCCGGGAACCGTGGGGGTGCACTCCGTGCCGGCCGGGACGAATACCCCGTACGACGCCGAGGGCCGCCCGCCTCGAAACTCCCCGGAGCATCCCGCCGATCTAGCCCTCGGGCTGGCCCCTATCGTAATCCCCCGGCCGGCCGGCGCCCTCTCGTGTCGCTCCTCCATGCCCCGAGCATATGCCCGTACATTCGCACAATATCCATCCCCGGGCCGGGAAGCCATCGCCATACAACTATCAATCGGTATCGATCCAATCCCATCACGTACCGATGTGCCCCGATCGCCCATATCGCCACAATATGAGGCCCAATCTGGCCAGGGAATCAAACTCGAGGCTATACTCCCGGACACTCCTGCCGCCCTGCCTCAGATGTAAAAATCTGTGGACCCTGGCTCGTCTCGTCTCTGGGGGTAGAAAATGGCCAAGAAAGGCCTCTGTGAACTCGTCCCATACGGCTGGAGGGGCACCCTCACCTCTGGACAGCTCCCAAGACTCGTACCAATTAGCTGCTATGTCATGCAACCGATACGATGCCAACTCTACCGACTCAGTCTCGGAAGCCATGATAAGCCGCAGGCGTACGCCGCATCCGTCGATGAACTCTGGGGGTCCTCTTCGGGCTTTGACTCGAAGAACTCCGCGGATTACGTCGAGAAATAGCGGGCCTCTCACCGTCACGTGCGTCCGCACCTGGTCATCTCCTTCCCCATGTCTCCGTGAACCCCCCGCCACCAATACGGTAAGCAATCGGACGCGCGTCCCTCATAGCCCTGTCCTCCTCCCCCTCGGGCCGAGGAGCCGGGGGCTCGGCACTCGAACCTCGGGGGCGGGCGGTGGAGCCGCCTCTCCCGCAGCTTCCGCTGCTCTTGCCCTCTCGATGGTGATGGGGTGGCGGGGGCCGACCGAGGCAAAATCTCTGGCTCGGGCGAGCATGGGCCCTAGTAACTCTCCGGGCCCCGACCGGTCTCCCCCTGCCGCCGGACTTGCCCTTCACGGGCGTGTCGCCTTTCTCGAGGTATCGCCGAAAACAACGCTTCATTAGGGAGGAGTCATCCTGATAATACAGCTCTATCGCACGATCTAAGATCAGAAGGAAAGGTAACATCCTAAATGTCCTGTAGCCTCCTGTTTATAGATGTGGTGCACAACACACCGATAAACAGGACTCTACTAGACACGGTCTGTAAACATTCCGAGGACGAACCGCTCTGATACCACTTTTGTCACGACCCAGCCCCGTAGGCCGTGACTAGTGCCCGAGCTGGGCACTCGTACCCACCTATTCATTATAATCAGATCATAGCAAACAGAATAAGAACTTATGCGTACAGAAAGGCACGACATCACACATACACATATATATACATGTCATACACATAGCACCGGAAATATACGAACACACACGACCGAACAATGCTACCCATCACCCACGACATGTCTACGGACCTCTACGAGTAATAACGTAATCGTATGACGGGACGGGCCCCGCCGTACCCCGAACAAACATGAACGAATGTATAACAAAAGAGGCATGTACCAAAACACGGGCTCCGGACAAGGGAGCTCTCCAAATGGCCGAGTAGGGATCCTAAGGCGGCGGCTCACCCAAGCGAGTATCCGTACACGCGGCATGAAATGCGACCCCGAAGAAAGGGGGTCGACGGAATATGTACTGAGCATGTAAAGCATGAAACACAGTAAACTGAATCGTACGGAAATAAAGAAGACAGAAAAGTAGTACAATAACCAGAATCTCATAAAGCTTACCTTGAAACGTAAATCATGTATTTCAGAATCATAAATGGTCTGAGTGACATAAATAGAAAATCATCTTGAACATATGCATACATAACATGCCCCGGCCCTCTAATGAGGGACGCGGTAAGTAAAATCATCATATATATATGTACATGTAACGTGCCCCGGCCCTCTAGTGAGGGACGCGGTGAATAGAATCATCATATGCCATCCTGGCCACCTCCCCGTCATATATATATATATATAACATGCCCCGGCCCTCTAGTGAGGGACGCGGTGAATAATGCAGTGGAAGTGCACGAATACATGCCCTGGCCCGGGACGCAGTGAAGGAAGTAGCAACAGCTCGCACGAGCAGAGTAGTGAGAGACCACATGCATGTAAATCATCATCATAGACTCAATGAAATAGTAAGTAGCCGACGCTCGGGAGTCCAAACGGAAAATCGTGTTAAGTTCTTTCAAAAACAAGTTGCTAGGATGATACAAAAGTAAATCTCGGGAACCCCGGATATGCATCAATCAATCCGGGCCCGCCCATGAAAGTTAACATCATTATGCGTTGCAAAACTTTCTACGAACGTTTCAAAGCAATCCGGTTTCATATACAAAAGTTACGGATGTTCGTTGTTTCGGAATCGTTTAGGAACAAAATTCTTTTTAAAGGCAAAACTTTTAGGCAACTTTGGAAATCCATTCATGTAAAAGGCATAAAGACCACAAAGATGACCATATTAAGATTGCTAACATCAATAAGCGAATATGAATCATAACGTACTCGGAATCTAAGAGTGGAATTACCTCGAATCTCGTGTCATAGCCTAATTACACTAAGACATGCCAAAGGAAGAAAAGCTAATCAAAATTTACGTCGCGGATTTCCCAAGATCTACAATACGTCATTAAATATCAACGTTAGCTAAAAGAATTTAGGAACCCGATTCCAAACAAACACCAAATTCTACAGAAATTTGGGCAGCATTTCCCCTGTAAATACACCAACCCCGAGATTTCAACTCGGCCAAATTCATCAACAACAACACCAACAACAAAACTACAACATCAATAATCAATTCAAAATGCATTTTAACATTAATAGCTCCTTTTACATAATTCAACAACATTCACAATATCCCAACATACTCACTTCAACTACTTACATTCCAACCAATATCAATGTTTATACATTCGATTACTAATCCAAAACTATTCAAACAATATTCAAGAACACTTTAGACAACCCACACAATATTTCAAGCAATCCAACCACACCACCACCTTTCCCGAAATCTCCCCAACTCAACATAAACGACACTAACGCATTTCTTTCTTCCATGACTCATGAATTACACCAACAATTTTCATTTTAACAATGTCATTATCCTAAACATAAAATCTACATAAGAGTTACATTGACTTCCAAATCAGCCCACAACCATCACAACTTCAAATTGATTCATTAAACTTTCATTATCAACATAGAATCCACACGACAACAACTAAAATACCACATAAAATTTATTCATTCCTTAATATACAAAACCACCCATTTTCGACCACCACTTCAACATACAACTTCCATGATTTTTCATCTATTTCCATACACTACAACAACACCCCAAACATGCTAATTAACATTAATCCATTACTCCTACACAACATACACATATACACGGCCACACACACTCACACACGCTACACTCCCACTTCCATATTTTCATGATTTTCATTCATTCCCACACTTAACAACATACATAAACCATGCATAACATATAAAAACAAGATTAAAACTCACCTTTCTTCTTCAACTTTACGACTTAGCTAGGGCGGTAGGCTATTGCTTGAAACAACGACTCCACGTTGCTAAGCACCCTTCAATTAGTAAGTTTGCTTGAAGAAATAATTTTTTTTGGTAGCCAAATCTTGATCTTGATTTTTCTTGTTGTTGGCCGAATGGCCTCTTATCTTCTCTCCCCAATTTTTCTTGAAATTTCTAGAGATGAAAGTGGTGAAATAAGATGACTTAGTCATCTTTCTATTTCACATAATAGCCAACCATGTGGCCATGGCCCACATGCCACATGGCCGGCCACCTAGCCCCTCATTTCTCTTTTTTTTTTTTTTTTTTTTTTTTTTTTTTGCATTTTCATGAACTAATTACTTTTCCAAAAATAGAATACTTTCCAAAAATAGCTTTTGACCCCAAATGTTTCCTTAATATTCCATACCACCTTATCATGCACACTTACATCTTAAAACACAATTGTGGTTGAAATCTCGACTTCGTATCCCGGAATGGCTTTGTCCTTAACTTATCAAGGTTGACTCGGATTATCCCGACGTACGAAATACGGGATATAACAACAACGTTCTAATGATAATTTGAGGAGGAGTTATAACGTCCCTTAGAATGGTAATGAGGTGTTGAACAAGGGTTAAGAAGGTTCCATAAGGATCGGAGACTAAACGAGTCGACGAGAACAAGTCTCGGAAAGCTGGGCAACATACGGCCAGACATACTGGCCGTATAAAATCCACGGACCGTATGTCCAACCGTGGATTCCGCCCAGTATAACATGTCTCACTGGACCAGATCTACGGCCAGACATACGGCCAGTAGAAAACATACGGACCGTATGTTGGTCCGTAGATCTTGGTCAGGATAGGTTGGGATTAATATAAGGGACCTCTCCTTCATTTTAATTGATTTCCTCTTTCATCTCCACAACTCAAGAAATCTCTAGAACACTCCATACACTTCATCCATAAGAACACCAAGGAAATTGATGATCAACTTCATCAAACCAACAAGAATCAAGAGTGTGAAACCCATTAAAGTCATCCAAGTCAAGAAATCCCAAGAAAGGTGAAATAGGGTTTTGGTGCAAGAGGTGTATTACCATTCAAGGCTTATTCATCTATCGTATAAGGTGAGTTTCATGATCTTTCCATGTTGTTTGAAGTATTGATAGGTTGAAACATTCGGATTGTAGAACAGTATAGAAAATGGGTCATAAATGGGTGAATAGTGTCAATGTTGAGTAGTAGTTGAAAGGAATCATGAAAACGGATATGTTGAGATTATAAATACGCTATAAATGACATTTAGAACATGGGATAAGTATTGTATGAGAAAGAACGCGATAATGGACTTTGGTCATGATTATGGAGAATTGAAGTGGAATCGTGAAATGTGAAAAATGCATGTGAATGATGATTATTGTATACGACATGGTAATTGTTATTGTGAATGTTGGGGGTTGATATGGAATATGGAGGAAGTCATATAAACAAAGAAAATGCTGCCCAATTTTCTCTAGCTTTAGGAAGCACGTTCTTATAATTATTTAGCTAATGTCGATACGAATTCTCTTGAAGGTAGAACGAGTGCATTAAAGGAGAACGAACAAGCGATAGAATAGTTAAATGACAAAGGTATGTAAGGCTAGTCCTTTCTTTCTAAGGCATGAATTTCCTCCTTCTTCATGAATCTCCTATCTTCGAGAAAACTAAGAGTCCTTGTTCATGCATAGCTATGTGAGATAAGAGATACACTATGAGTACGATAATAATGATGATAAGCTAAAGTCTAAAGATTCTAGAGCCATGACATGATGTTCCTATAAAGCCAATGATGCCATCTATAATCTATTGATGTTGATTATTGTATACACTCACCTTATATACTAATTCCTTCAAGGTGAGGCAGAATGCTTATAAATGCTCCATAATGGAATCGGGGGTTCACGACCTTACGTCACCCCGATAGGATATAGTTGTCCATGAGTTCCATGCATGCATTATGATGAGTATATTATGATGAGCATATGATGATGATATTACACCACGCCTATATGGCCGGGCAATCACCGCCAAAGCGGGTAGCTATACACCATGGCCAGATGGCATGGGCAGCATGAGATGGTACCCCGGACGCGGGAGGCCTAGACACAGGCTAATGTTATTGATTATCACACCGTACCTATATGGTTGGACAGCTTATACATTTATGCATATATGACATGATGATGATTATGACAGTAAGCCAGCATGCATTATTTCTTTTATGATTCAGTCAGTTACAGATTGCTCCTCATTTGATGTCTCCTCATTTCATTGATGTTTCATTATTGTTTATGCCTTACATACTCAGTATAATGTTCGTACTGACGTCCGTTTTCTTTGGATGCTGTGTTCATGCCCACAGGTAGACAGGGAGGTGATCCAGACTCGTAGGAGCTATTAGCTGATTTGAAAGCACTCTACTTTTTCGGAGGTGCCATTGATTATTCTTTTGGTATATATGTGTATATATATATTTTGGGCAAGACGGGGTCCTGTCCCGTCCCTATGTCTGGTACTCTAGTAGAGGCTCGTACATACGCAGTGTGGGTAGTATGGTCTCACAGTCTTTCATGTATATACATGTATATATATTATATTATTTTGATAGTCGAAAGGCTTATGTTTATAAAGTAAAGATGTTTCAATTGTTACTAGTTTCCTATGATTGTGAGCTTATAATATGAATGAGAGCAGATGAGTAACAGGACGAGCGGTGTTTGGGGGCTAGTCCCGGGTACCCGTCATAGCCCGTGGTCGGGTCGTGACAGGAAGTTCTAGTTGTTGTCCTGTATCCCAACAGAGTGTAAGGCAGTTGTTCATGCTAATTTTTGTAGTTGTCAACCATCTTCCTCAAAATCCTTTTGATGTTTTTATTGGCAGCTTCTACGGCTCCGTTCATCTGTGGCCGGTGGGTGGTAGAGTTCCTGTGAGTGATTTTGAATTACTCACTGATATCCTTCATCAAATGACTTTTCAGATTGGCGCCATTGTCCGTGATGATAGATTCCGGTTTGCCAAAACGACATGTCAGATTATTTTTGACGAAGTCAGCTACCACCTTTTTGGTCACTGACTTGTGGGTAGCTGCCTCCACCCATCTGGTGAAATAGTCTATGGCAACTAAGATGAACCAATTTTCATTGGAGGCCGGAGGTTCAATGGGTCCTATGACGTCCATTCCCCCTGCCACGAAAGGCCAAGGAGAACTCATCGCATGTAATTCCGCGGGTGGAACTTTGATCAGATCCCTATGTATCTGACATTGATGGCACTTTTGCACGAACTTACAGGAATCATGCTCCATGGTCATCCAGTAATACCTTGTTCTCAGGATTTTTTTAGCGAGGACGAATCCATTCATGTGGGGTCCACATGCCCCTGCGTGCACTTCTTTCAGCAGTTTTGTGGCCTCTTCGGCACCCACGCATCTGAGCAACTCGAGATCAGGGGTTCTTTTGTACAACACTTCCTTGTTCAAGAAGAAGCTATTGGCCAATCTCCTGATGGTTTTCCTTTGATTTGCCGAACTCTCTGGTGGATACTCTTCCTTTTCCAGGTAGGTCTTGATGTCAACGTACCATGGTCGGCCATCTGGCTCTGCCCTTACACATGCGCAGTGAGCTTGCTCTTCCTTTAGTGTGATCTCCAACGGATCAATGTGGGCGCTCACAGGATGTTGGATCTTAGATGCTATCGTGGCTAATGTGTCTGCGAACTCGTTTTGAGCCCTTGGCATATGCCTGAAGTCAATACTCTTGAATCTCCCGCACAATCTTTGTGCCAAATTCATGTATGGGAGTATTTTATCATTTTTGGTTGCCCAATTTCCCTTTACTTGGTTGATGAGTAGATCGGAATCTCCGATTACCAACAATTCTTGTATGTTCATATCTAGGGCCATCCTGAGGCCTAGGATGTATACCTCGTATTCTGCCATACTGTTGGTGCATCTAAAGTTGAGCTTTACGGCCGTCGAATAATGTTGACCTGTCTCCGATATCAATACGGCTCCAATGCCTGATCCTTTGTAGTTGACTGCTCCATCAAAAAATAGTTTCCAGCCTGAATATGGTTCCACCACCTCTTCTTCCATGGCCATCACCTTGTTGGTTTATCTGTCTATCTGGCTTTATTATCTGGATTGTGTTAGCTATGCTTAGTTGGCCGATGATACCTACCAGTACTGTTGTTTTGTACTGACCTGCACTTGCTGCATTCCTTTATGAATGCAGAGTATCAGGTTGGATCTGCTTCCGTTTCACGTGGCTGATAGTCGCTTCAGCATTATCTTCGAGTTTCCAGGGTGAGCATGGCCGTTCGCTGCCTTGAAGACTTCTCTATCATTTATGTTTTATTCCTATTCAGAGACATAGACAGTTTTATGTATTATTATTCCAGACATGTATTTATTCCTTTTAGATGCTCTTGTATTACTCAGACTAGACCCGGGGGGTATTATTATTATTCCGCACTATCTCTATTATAAAATATCGTGAGACTTACGTATCATTTTTCTTTTCCGCTTGCTTGATTATTTAATTATGTCTTATTATCGTTGGGTTGAGGGTTCGCTTACCGAGGTGGGGAAGGTAAGTGCCCTCACGACTTATGTCAAATTGGGTCGTGACATTATCCCATAATCCTATTTCATGTAGTATAAATATATAGGATATAGTTTGGTGCTGAAAACTGCTTAAGTATGAATGAAAGTCTAACACATGATTTGAATAGGTCTCACTTGCACAAAGTTAATCTCAAGCATGCTAACTCTATGTCTGTTACTGCTTATGCTCTGTAACTTTGCATTTTACCTGACCTTTTTTTAAAATAGCATGAATGAGAGAAAGGACCTTGCCCCTTTGCTAAACATGTAGGTAACCAATTAGTACAACATATGTCCCAAATGATTATCCTGTGAGTTTGCCTGCCTGTCTGCCTATCTGTTGGATTTTAAATGAAGTTCTTTGATTGGCCTTAACCTGAATCTTGCATTAGGCCATGTATAGATCACCAACTCAACTGCTATACCATTTCCTTTTCCTCATACTTGTCTGCACTATTGTATTGACACTGCCTGTGTGAAGTATGTTGACTGCTGAAGCTCTTTATTTAAAATGATGGCCATATTGAATTATTGAGGCATTGGTTGAATAATGTTGTGTCTTTAGATCTGAACCACTGTATGTCCTACCTCTCTGTCTCTTTGATGCTATATCCTGCCTTCAGAAATTGAAATAAATGCCTAATGTGAGTTAGTAAATTTTTGAAACAGATTCTAGTCTATGTGACTCTACCATGACATTTCAACTGCCTATCCTCAGAATTGGAGTTTGAATTTAGTATTTGTTATATTGCAATGATGTTGGCGCAAATTAGGCTAAGAATTAATTTGACACACATGAGACTAATTACTGTTTGTTTTCTCCTTCTGTTTCTCTGTCAATGTGTAAAAACAAGACAAGCCTAGGTAGTTGTAGCTTAGGTAGTTGTGTTTAAGTAAAATCTAGACATAATCATTTGAATATTTAGTGATAAGGAATAGATTCTAAAGATGCTATTGTTTGTCTTTTGAAAACTGCTATGAATGGAGTGTATACATAGATATACAGGATGTATACAACCTTTATATGCCTTTAGTATATATATATATATATAGACTTGTATATCAGGTATATTCCTTGTATATCTTACTAAGGGTTTTGGCATGGAAATGCCATTTATTAGAAAAAGGGCTTCCAGACTGAAAGTTTGCTGTGCTAGGCTTATGCTTGGCCTAGTGCTCATTCTATGTTAACTGGGCTTATGTTCGATATTGTTTTTTCTTCCTTGTTTGGGCCTGCTCTTTGTTCCAGTTTTATATCTCTATACGTCTGGACTTGTGTTTATTTGCTTTTCTTTAATTGGTTTGTTTGTATACATATACACTAAGATATACACTGATATATGTATATATGTATGTATTGAGTGCATATTCCCTAGTTCATATTAAATGAGTTATCAAGTCTAGATGCTCTATAACCGGCATTTTCTTTTTCCCTCCTTTGTTTGCATGGGAAATACGACGAGCCTCTTGGGCCATCTTCTTTGTGAAAACCTATTGGGCCAGGAGCCCAAGTTATTTATTTCATTGAGTCCGAAACCAAGAAGACATTTATGAAGGCTCAACCATGGGTGAAAATGGCTACTGGTGGGCTTGGGTAGGCCCACCAACTTATTTCTCTTTCCCTTTTCCTTTGCTTTTATATTCATATATCATATGTATGTATTATATATGTAGACAACTTGTAGTATATTGGAACCCAAAACAATGTGTTAGAACCTTAGGGAACTCGCGTAGATCGCCAAATAATTTCTCAAAAAATGGGTTTTTCAACAATATGTCATTGTTTACTATAAGTTGCATGCGAATGGTAAACTCCAATTTTTTTTTTACAAATCAATCAAGTAAAAGAAGAACGAAAAATTGAACATATACATATATAGCTTGATAGTTTCGAACCAAAAGATGTACCGTTTTGGGCCTCAAGCCCTTAATGAAAATTAGGGAAAAGAATGGGTCATTTTTGACTTGGCTAAATTGGAGATGTTTGGACCTTATATTAGAACTAGGGCAGAATGCACGGGCCCAACGTGGAGGATGCAACGACTGCAAAATCTTTCAATTAAACGGCAACATGGATGCACACGGAAGCTGCACACATAATATTATGATTACAAAGATATGCTTAATGCCACTTGGTGAGGAGCCAAGTTTTACAAGACGACCAGAGATCCACTAGATATTGCCACCACGAGCCCAACATGAAGGAGGTTTAAAATTGAGTATCTTAAAATTAAATAGAATGTCCAAAACATCACCAAATACAAGGTGAGAAAGTGTTTATAAAAATATAACTATTAAAAAAAGGGTTGAATCACAGTTAAATATTGAACATGACAATCTTGAAATGGTTGATTATCAAAATGAGTGGCCACTAACCACTTATATGACCACTTGATTCCTAAGTTCACAAAGAAAGGACACAACCACAAGATTTGATGGTCTAGATAGACCAGTTGCAAAGATATTGAATGCACTTTTCAGCTCTTCATATAAACTAAATTTTACAAGAAATTCAAAAGTAGACTTGTCATGGCATCCTTAATTCACAGGGGAATAGAAGATTTAATGCCAAAACAATCAAGCTATTGTAAGTCAACCATGACAGGGATTTGAACTTGTTAAGTAAATGCATGATAAGGTATAGTATTTTACTGATGGTTAAAACCGAGAAGGTACATTAGCTGTACATAAGAGATCAACAAATTCATTGCTACAGTTACAACATCAAAAACTCCAAAAACTCCAAGAGAAGTGTTGAGTTTTCCAATGGATTACTCTTGCGCCACAAACATAGAGTTTGTAAGCATCTATATTTCACAAAGGATGAATGCAATTTCTTCCCTAGCCAACATAACTGAACTTCTCAAATAGTCATACGTCAAAACTAACCTAATAAAAAACCATTCTCTGACAATAAGAAAATTATTGCAAGAAATTGCTCATTTATTTACCAGAGAGATTTCTGAAGTAGTTGTGTGCTGATAAAGGGTAAAGCACCAAAAGTCTCACATTCTGAGTATCATTTTTAACCTGTATAACATGAATACAAAATGCATTTCAGTACCCTGGTTAAGCTACTAAAAGAAACAGTTAAATAATGGAACACTTGATACAATATAGAATCCACATATGAAATTTGAAGTCAAATAGTAATTAACAGAAACCATTAAACAAAGTACTTAACCAGACCATAATAGATAAAGGAAAATTTTTAAAAGAAAAGATTCTAGAAATAAGTAGAAAGTCCCTGCAGCATTATCTTTTTGCTTCATTATATGTTATACAAAATTATGCAATTATTATTGTATTGTTCAAGTGAATGGCACCCCCTTTAAATAGGTCCATTACAGTGACAAAGAATGTCAAAGTTAAAGCCAGACAGACTTTGAAAGAGAAGAAAAACTGTGAAGAAGCGGGTAGTAACTTTGCAAGTGACAACTAACTTTGCTAGGGATAGCTTAGAGGTTATAAATACTGAGAGTTTAGTATGTAGTTCATAGCAAAATAATGAATAGAACAACTAACCTAATATCACAATGTCTGAAAGCGGCTGTACTGATGTCCAAGAAAGAAAGAGCAAAAGAAGGCAGCAACAAAAGTAGTTTAAAGTTCTACAAATAGCATTTCACATTGCTTGTCTCCTCCTACTCTCCAACACACCACATCCTCATCCCACCACGTAGCCCCCATTCCCACCGCCTCACACCTCTACCTCTCCTTCCTTCCCCCAACCTCCCCACAAAGATTTGCCTAGATTATATACAAATGTTTTGGAGATAGTATTTTCTATACAGAGAAAACAGTAAAGAAACAAAAAGTGGAGTTGATCAGAAACATACTTGAAATAAATCATGTGATGCAAAATCAATTACCGTGAACCAGAAAACTTTATAAGATTGCAAAGATTGTTAATAATCAGAAATATGCAACCTTGCAATCTTTCAACATGCAAGGAAATAAGATCAGGAGAGATCTGCACACTACTATAGTATCTGGATCAATATCCTTCTTGACCAGCATTGAGTTACAAGATTTTTGGAAGTACATACCATCAACATTAAGGAGTTGAGCAAAAGGTATGGTCTATCCCTTAAAACAACTCAGCGGAATATGTTGATACAAATTAAATAACACCCCTTTTCCTAGATTACCTAACTCATGTTCATTTAGCTCAAAGCGGAGCTGATACGTGGCTTTCATAAGTATTAGCCAACACATTTTTATACTTCCCTAAAAGTAAAATAATATGTTCCACCATTCTCTCTCCTTTGTTTCCAGCTTCTTTCATTTTCTGTCTCTTTTTGCTCTACGCATACAACAGGTAGAAAGCACAGCATTGTCAGACAATCAAAGCAAAAAATTAAGGACAACGTACTTGAAATACTATGTGGTTAGTGCAGTTGCATCAGTCCTAAATTTTGTTGGGACTGGACAGCTTTAGATTCAACTGGACTCCAACTAATGAACTCTTCAATAGTAAATAAAGGTAACCTTTTCGAACCTTAGAACTTCGTATGCTTTTCACAGGAGAACCAACCAAAAAAAGAGAACGCACTTCATTTAGAAATGAAAATACTGATAAAAATGACATTATATCAGAAAGAGAGCTAAATATGGGAAACAACATATTTTACTAAAGTCACCAACATTTTGAAGGCTAAAGCATTAAATCAAACATGGGTCATAATTTCAATCGCAGTTGTCTTTTACAAAAACAAAAGGGAACAGAAAGGATCAAAATTTTGGATAAAAATTGAAAGAGGAGGAAACCTCAATTGCCACGCCATGCAAGACTATTCTAGAGAAGAGATGCAATGGGTAGAGGCGGAACATTTTAGAGCCTGATTGAAGGGCGAAGTGGAATGGTTTGTAGAGTTCAGTTAAAGAAAGTGGTATTGTATCTCTTCGCATAATGGCTTCTACCAGTCAAAAGCAATCATTTAGGCCACATGGACTTACATTACCATGAACTCAATACAAAAAAAAATCCTACCTGAACCTATGTGAATTAGGTAACAGCTACCTTATGGTAAAAGGAGGAAAAGAGTCTTATAATACTATCAACAACAGTTATATGATGGAAAAGTTTGAGTACGATCATTCTAGGATGAAGTCAACTTTCAGTTATTTCCACTGCATCTTTTTGTTCAAAATAAAGCTTACTCAAAGTTTGTGTGTTTAATTGGATAGCATGTACTCCTTAGTGCTTGAGATTTAAGAAATATTTGCAGACTCTTCAAAAATAAATGGCTGAGGTGCTGAAATAATCACACAACAATTTACATACATATGATCGAAATCCTTTATATTCTATGAATTTAATGAATACACTTGACTGTTAGTTTATGATGTTAACCAATAATATGGCTGGCCATCTGCCTGCTGAGCTTCATATCTCAGAATTTCTATGATATAAACACAATTAGACAGTAAATGAGCTTACCCACAGTTAAGTGTTTGACGAATCAAGTAGAAAAGGCAGACATGCAAAGTCCAAAAAGAAACAACCGTCAAAACATGAGTTATAGAAACTCACGAATCCATAAAGTATAGAAAGATCAAGGGGATAGCTCTAGTTCGGCGCAATTCAATCAATTCACAGAAAGATGAAAGAAATTATCTTCAGGACATGGCTTTGATTAAAGACAAAGAAATTCGAGAGATAATTGATCCGACTTTTGCCAAAAGAGTACTCGTTTCTTCCAACCTTAAAACTCTATGTTTAATATCTTTGATTCTTTACTTAACCAGTTTTATATAGTGCCAGTAGCTTTGCTGATCATTTAACAAACATCCACTCACACCAACCTAAGTTTCATATACTTCCAAACATTTTAAATCAAGAAGCTGAACAAAAGGAGCGGAACACAAGCATACCAGCACTACAAATGCTAAGAAATCAAGAATTGAAGTCATATAAAAAATAAAGAATAGCTAAAAATTGATAAGCTTCTATACAACTCTGCAAGTTTTTTGTTACACCTCGGAAATTTCCCCTTAGTATATAAGTATGTAGACTCGCGAAGGACATGCCGTATACGAGGTTGGATAAGCAAGAAGTAGAAATTGACAATCCTAATCAAGATTCCAAAGGCATCCGAGTTGAAGCAAGAAAGTCGTTAAGGGAATCGAGTTATAAGTTAGTGTGTTGGACGGAAACCATGAGTATGGGGTTAGTGATACCTTAAGGATGTTGTGGAGAAGAGTTATGACGTCCCTTAGATCGATAATAAAGTGATAAACAAGTGCGAAGAAGGTTCCATAAGGATTGGAGATCAAACGAAACGACGGGAACCATTCCGGTGGAACTGTGAGTTCCACGACCATGTTCCACGGACAGCACTATGTTCCACAGCCCGTGGATGTGTCCGTGGAACGACCCCGGCGAGAAGAGTGGCTGGTGGTCGTGAACCACGGCCGCTCCACGACCAACAAAGGGTTCCACGGACCGTGAAGCTGTCCGTGGAAGTCCCACTCGTCCGAACCTCTCAAGTCTTTAAAAGTGAAGTCCACTTCATTTATTTCATTTCCCATACACGACTTCAACCTCTCCACACCTCTAGAACTTTCTAAACATTTCATCCACAAGAAAACTAAGTGAATCAAGGATCAACAACAAGAAATCAAGAGAATCAAGCTTAAGAAACTCCATTAAAGCTACCAAAGTCAAGGAATTCCAAAGAAGAAATAGGGTTTTGTGCTAGAAGGTGTTATCATTCAAGGTTTATTCCTCTACCATTTGAGGTGAGTTTCATGAATTTTACGTGTTATTTGAAGCGTTGTTAAGATGAAACACTTAGATTATGAAAGAGTATGGAAAATGGATTGTAAATGGGTGAATAATGTCATTGTTGAATAGTAGTTGAGGTGAATCATAAAAATGATCATGTGGGGATTGTGAATGTGTTATAACTGATAATTAGAGCATGGAATAAGTATTATAAGTGAACAAATGTGATGATGAACCTTAGTCATGAATATGGAGGATTTAGGAAAAATTGTGAGATACGAATTATATGAATAAATGACGATTGTTGTTAGCGATATGGTGATGGCTGTTGTGAGTGTTGGAAGTTGATATGGAGTATGGCGGAAAGTAGTATAAACAAAGGAAACGCTGCCCAATTTTCTTTCGTCTTAAGAGGCATGGTTTTATAATTACCTAGCTAATGACGATACGGATTCTCTTGAAGGTAAAAGGCGAGGACGTTACAGGAGGACGAGCAAGCTATATAGTAGTTAACGACAAAAGGTATGTGAGGCACTACCCTTCCTTCCAAGGCATGAATCTTATGCATGACTTTCCTCTTCCTTCACGAATCCTCTACGTTCCTAGAGATGAAAAGTCTAAGTTCATGAGTAGCGAGACTGGATAAGAAATACGCTATGAATGTAATAAAGACTCTAGAGACCACGATATGGTGTTCTTACGAGACCAATAATGATGATCACGATCCTTTGGCATTCTTTCTTATGTGCACTCACCTTATATTGTAAATCCTCCCAAGGTGAGATATGACGCTCATGCTCATTCCATAACATGACCGGGGGTTTACGACCTTACGTCACCCCGACATAAACATAGCCGCTCTTAAGCTTAATGTATGTACATGTATATGTAACTAAGGGTGCTAAACTATGGTA